>NC_056736.1:392099842-392214842 GCF_019279795.1 Protopterus annectens
ACCCTGCCAAATTTCAGCAGGAACTAAACTCATGTAAACGGTCAAGTCTAAAACACCTCCCCTTAGAGGAAGCAGTTGTATTCTTCAACAATAAATTCCTTGAGATCCTTGACTCTCACATGCCTGTTAGTTCAATAAGAACATAGGAATAAAACTGCGTCATGGCTTTCCAAAGAGTCCAAACTAAAAATCACCCTTAGAAACAAAGCATGGGCATTATGGCATACCACAAAAGACCCCCAAGATCACATTAAATATAGGTAATCAAGGAATGAGACTAAAAAATCCATTTTACAAGACAAAAAAACTACTACTAAAATCTACAACAAATAAATCAAAACAACCCTCAGAAGTTTTGGGCAGGTATAAATAAACTATTACACCCTGGACAAACTTCCACCCCGACCTCTGCAGCTACTATTGATAAACCACCTGAGGAAGTCTAAGACAATCCAAGCCCTAGCTAGCCAACTTACCTCTAAGCTCCCCTGTCCCTGAGGACACCACCCCTAGTAACCAACTCTCATTCAGATTCCAACCAGTTGCCATTTCTCTTATCCGTACCTTGGTCATAAAATTAAAACCAATTACACACTCTGCTGATCTACTCCCTGCCGAGTATCTACAAAAAGCAGCCGCAGCCGATGCCATTGCCTACCCTATCTCAATACTAATCAATCAAACCATAGTAGAAGCCAAAATCCCCACCATCTGGAAAATATCCTATGTAATCCCACTTCACAAAGGAGGTAGCTCTACTGAACTATCTAATTATAGGCCAATAGCTCTAGTATCTCCACTTGCAAAGATTATGGAAAAATGTATTCATAGACAACTGCTGCACCACCTAATTCAGAATAACCTTATGGCAGACTCCCAGCATGGCTTCCGACCTCATCACAGCACTACTTCAGCCCTCACAACCATAATAAAATATCCTCTGCCCTCTTCCTGGATCTCTCCAAGGTATTTGATATGGTTGATCACCAACTTTTAATCCACACCATGAAAACATGCTGTCTAAATACTAAAGCCCTTCAATGGTTCCAATCTTATTGGAGTGGCAGATAGTTTGTTTTGCCAGAGGACAGCCTGATATCTACCTCGTACCCAACTCCCTTGGTGTACCCCAGGGTTCTATACTAGGGCCCCTTCTGTTCTCCATTTTCATCAATGACCTTTATACTGTTATCCCAAAAGTCAACTGTATCCAATACGCTGATGACTCCACCCTGATCTGCTCAGCCACATCCCAGACAGAACTATGGTCAGCTACCCAGGACACCTTCAACATAATAGAAAACTGGCTTTCTGGTCATTATCTGATCTTAAATCTCCAAAAGCAAAACTGTTACAGTAGACTTAAGAGTTGGTGAGAAAAGTATTTACCTTTACCATAAAATCCAATAACGGTACTATAATCTCCCCAGACACTGCTACAAAACTACTAGGTGTTATCATAGATAACAGTCTTAAATTAGACTTGCATGTTTAATCAAGCCATCAAAACCATCAATAAAAAATTGGGATCACTTTACAGGATAAAAGCCTTCTTAACCCCACCTTCTAGAATTGCCATAGCTCACTCTCACCTACTTTCATCTCTCCTGTACGCGCATCCCCTTTACTCTCTAATCTAAACAAGTCTGTTCTTAATAAACTCTCCATCTGAGACAACTGCATTGTCAGACTTGCCACTGGTCTGCCTTATAGGACACACCACTGCATCAATCTAAACCAGCTTGGGTAGTTAGAACTGCCCAGCTTGATCCAGTATAATCAACTGATAATGCTTATAAAATCCTTTACAATCCAGACAATACTCCTGCACTTAAAAACATTATCACCCCCTATAACAATTCCAGGCCTCTTCAATTTTCTAACAGACTGCTAGTTCAATCTTTCAAAACTAATAACTCAGCCGTTGACTCTCTCTTTGCCAACTCTGCAGGCAGGTCCTGGAACCCATTCCCAGCTGATATGACTTTACTTACCACCCTGAGTCAGTTTAAGGTAAGACTCAAACAATGTTTGACATTAAACTGGCTATGTCAATGTACCAGACCTGACTAACTCTACTCTAGCATGAGTTAAAAATTGTAATTTAGCTTAGCTGTGTTATTTAAACTGGACCTACCCCCGGTATTATCTCTAAACTTTGGAATTTGTACAACTTGTTAAGCATGTAACCACTGCATATACTGTATCTGTAATCTTAATTGTTTACCTTGTAATCTTGTTTTCCTTGGAGCTTTTCTCCCCGAGCCTCTGCTGAAAATGGACATGTATCCAGTTGGACTATCCTGGTCAACAAATGTAAAATAAATAAATGTCTCCTGTGCCATTGTGGATTAGATCTGTTATAATCTGCTTCATGATTTTTTCATGGAATAGCTGACTGTTGGAAGTAAAACTGTGGGGGTTTGATGTGCTCACCCTTTGTGAATTGATACCACTATAGTTCGTCACTACAGATCACGAACATGTTCACATGCTAGCATTTTATTTAATATGATTGATAGTGGCTTTAGTCAGGAAACTGCCAAGTATGCTGTCTGGTGTCATTTATTCCTTATTTTGTTATATAAGGAACACTGTCTGATGTATCACTGAGTTGTAATGATGGTTGTGAACAAGACAACTTAGAATATGTTTGATTATTTGTCAAAAGATGAAATTTAGTGTACATAGTGTTGTAGGGGGCCACTTAAAAATTACCATTTTCAGATTCAGGTAAAGCAATTTACTTAACAGTATTTCAATAATTATATTGTTAAATGTGGTATTTTTATCCACTAATATCATATATACAGACATACATACACACAGTACAAGAAGTGAATTGAATTAAATAGGAAGAAAGTGTAACTTGAATAAAGATAAATGTCTTTCTGTGAAATAGCACTTAGTAAAAACAGAAGGTAATGATTTAATGGTGGTTCTTTTTGATGAAACATTGTAAGTTAAAATGTGTAATGGTATGTTACACAATTCACAAGAATATTGTAGTTAATTTAATAATCCTTTAAAACAATATCAGCAGGAATTGCAAGAAAGTATTAAGCAAAGGCACAAAATATGTGGTGGACCATCCTAAATTACCTGTATTTTATACAATCGCAGATTTGCCAAGCCCAGCCAGTAGTTGAGAATGGATGGTATTGGTGGCTTTTAAGAGCCTTTAAAATCAGTCAGTAAATAAAGTTTTATATTTTTTGAACGTCTTCCCTCCACTTTGGATAGTAGTACTTGATTAAATTGAAAAATATAGCAAGGCAAGGAAACTTCTGGCTTACTTGTGATATGAAAAAGTTATATAGTGGTATACGGAATCACCATGGGTTAGAAGCCTTATCCTCTTCTATAGAACTGGCTCCATAGGATGGTTATATTATGTAGTTTATTGAGTTTGCCTTGGCACAGGATAATTTCATGTTTAATACTAGGTTTTATTCATAGTTATGGGATACTGTTTTTCATAGTTATGGGATACTGTTTTGCCCCATCATATGTAACATATATTTATGGGCCTTTTTGAGAAGCAATGTTTCTACCTATATAGCAGAAGTGGTTTTACAGTAGCAACTTTTTTCACTTTGTATATTATTTACACTTAACGGGAAGCACACAACATCTAAACGTGTGGACTGGTTGCCATAAAGCATTATTTCGTGCTGATGCAGGTTATTGGCTGCACATTTTTTTTTGTCTAACATATGATTTGCTGTAACTTTACCAAAGACCAGCAGTTTCGCATAGTATCATATTGGTTACTGGTGACCACCCACAGTTGTCTACAACTTCCTTTGCATGTAGTCAGGTGATCAGAACCAGGAGACTGTTATAAATTAAGTGACTTTTTTATATATGAGATTAAATATGTTAGAAATTTATACTAGATGTTATAATAATCAGCTATTACTTCAGCTTATAAAAAGGAATGTACCCATAGATAAAATGGATAGGAGAAGTGTGCCAATGCGCCATAAAGCAACAAGTTACTTAATGCTGATAGATCTGGTTATGTTGGTAGCTCAGTTTGTATAATCAGGCATAACTACTAAGTGTTTAGGATGAATGATGTTACTAGAAAGAGCTGAGCCATCCTTGTGAGCGAACAACAGCTGTATTCACTATTAATTAGTCACACTGGATTTGCCCTTAAGAGGCTGTGGCCTCATGGCCAGACTAATCACATTTTTATCAACCATCAGTGATACAAATGTTTGATTTGTAGGACGTCATCAATTCTGCAGCTATTTTGTGTGTGTTTACATACAGCATGGCAGCATCTCTGCCATAACTGATAGTTTTTTATCAGTGTTTAACAAGGTAATAGTTTTTTATCAGTGTTTAACAAGGTAACAGTTTGCTACTCTGAGACTCATTACTGCAGGTCCCTTATGAAAGAGAAAATGTGGACTTGAAAAGTCCACGATTGCTGTATGTATATCAGGTAATGTTAGGAGAAAAATGTAAATGTTAAGCACGGTTGAGAAGTGTTGCAAGGTTTATATAGATCTGCGGTTAGCAGCTCATATAATAATAGTCTTATCATTTAATCACTGTAGTCTTTTTTTTTTTTTTTTTAATTTGTGTGACATTTTCAGTATTAAAAGAATGCATTGCATCCGTGTATTGACGCAATGATGTTTGGTTCCTTAAATAGTGCCATGCATTTAGTGTAGTAACCTGCTTAACAAAATGCAAGTGTGTGTGTGTGTGTGTGTGTGTGTGTGTGTGTGTGTGTATGATGTATATATACACACATACATACACAGATGGTGTGTTTATACACTGTTGAACAAATATATTACTCAAAAAAAAAAAAAAAGTGACAAGTTGACGTTATCTGTGAATGTTAAGTGTGCTGCTGTTTGACCTGCCTTATTTGCCATCTCAAGAGAAAGCTGCTTGAAAGTTCTGTGACCATTTTTACAGGATGTGTGTTGAAGAACTGTAGTACATTTCCTGGATAGCTGGCCTGTTGTCAAGGCCTGCAAGACCCATGGTGTATGCATCTAATCCTTTAATGCAGGTCATGTTGTGATTTATTACCTGTAGATAAACATAGCACACATACAACCTAAATACAGAATATTGACAACTTAAGTATGTGGTAGTTTAGTGCCCCGGTATTATCCTTAAAAGCTTTGAAAATTTCATTGTGTACAACCATTAAGACACTCTGTTTATCCCAGTTTGAAAAAGAGTCTAATAGTCTTTCGATATATGGCTTGGCACTTGATTGTGATTTGTAAATGTGCATTCATTGATAAGGTGTCCTTCAAGTCCTTTTAGCTACAAGATATTTATAGGGACAGTTTATGGATGATAGTTGTGAATAATAGTCTTTAGAGATGGACAAATGCACCCAAACTCAAAATAAGCTCCCTGAAAATCTGTGTGATTTTATGAACCACTGTAGGATTTGCTAAATATTTGTTTTCTCTGACTTGTTTAGAGTCAGTGCAGTAAAGCAAGGAATCCACCCAACATAAGAGATGTATTCTGCAACAGAGGTTATTCTGAAACTCAAAAAAAAAAAGTGCATTGTAGATTAAAGTGCATTAATAACTATATTTCAGAGTGAAAGGATGCCTAAGGAGTGGAGAAAAAGTGTTTTGGTACCGACTTTTAAGAGTAAGGGTGATTTGCAGAGCTGTAGTAACTACAGAGGGATAAAACTGATCAGTTACAGACATAAAATTATGGGAAAGAGTAGTGGAAGCTAGGTTAAGAAGTGAGGTGATGATTAGTGATCAGCAGTATGGTTTCATGCCAGGAAAGAGCACTACAGATGCGATGTTTGCTCCGAGAGTGTTGATGAAGAAGTACAGAGAAGGTCAGAAGGAGTTGCATTGTGTCTTTGTGGACTTAGCGAAAGCATATGACAGGGTGCCTAGAGAGGAGTTGTGGTGAGGATGCAGGGAGTAGAGTTGGCAAAGGTGGATGAGTTTAAATACTTGGGATCAACAGTTCAGAGTAATGACGAGTGTGGAAGAGAGGTGAAGAAGAGAGTACAGGCAGGGTGGAGTGGGTAGAGAAGAGTGTCAGGAGTGATTTGTGACAGAAGGGTACCAGTAAGAGTGAAAGGGAATGTCTACAAAAGGGTAGTGAGATCAGCTATGTTATATGGGTTGGAGACAGTGGCACTGACAAAAAGGCAGGAGTCAGAGCTGGATGTGGCAGAGGTAAAGATGTTAAGATTTGCACTGGGTGTGACGAGGGTAGACAGGATTAGGAATAAGTATATTAAAGGGTCAGCCCAGGTTGGACAGTTTGGAGACAAAGCTAGAGAGGCATGATTGCGTTGGTTTGGACATGTGCTGAGGAGGGATGCTGGGTATATTGGGAAATGATGCTAAGGATGAAGCTGCCAGGTAAGAGGAAAAGAGGAAGGCCTAAGATAAGGTTTATGGATGTGGTTAGAGAGGACATGCAGGTGGTTGGTGTGACAGAGCAAGACGCAGAGGACAGGAAGAAATGGAAACAGTTGATCTGCTGTGGTGACCTGTAACGGGAGCAGCCGAAAGAAGAAGAAGATAGACAGAAACTACTTATTAATGTGTACACAGTTGTAGAGGGCCAAACCTCCATAGAATGCATTGTGACATATCATAGGTGTGTGCTAGGCTAATGGCCCTGCCATCGTGCCACCCGACCTTAGTTCCCAGTGCCTCTGTCGAGTAGAGCCACTGGAGTGATCCCCAGGGTGAATTTTCTATTTCCCATCCACGCATCAAGATTTCTCTTGAAGAGGGCCAGTGAGGTGCTCTGCTTGACCTGTATGGGAAGTCTGTTCCAGAGCATGGGCAGTCTCTGGGTTATGAACCTGTCCCTCCAGCATGTTCTGTTGATTGTGGTAATGAGGTTGAGGTCTCTGGAGCATGTGGTGCGGAGGGATTGGGATTTTTTTAGATGTAGCATTTCTAACAGAGCTGGGTCAGACATGGCTTTGTAAGTCAAGCAGAGATCGCCTCTAAGTAGGCGATTTGAGACAGAGAATAGTTGGAGTTTTTTTATTCTGTCCATATAGGACAAGTGTTTAAGGCCTAGGATCCTCTTTGTGAGGTACTTTTATAGCCTCTCCAGTTGCTGCAGGTGTCTAGTGTGGTACATGCCAAATGGGGCATTGTACTCGATGATTGGCCTAATGAGGGAAGAGTAGAGGGAGACTATGACCTCTTTCTTCCTGGATGCAAAACCCTTAGTAATGAGATGTGTCGCATAGAAGGACTTTCTGACAACGTGTGTTCCCAGATCTCTTCTAACGCCTTCTGTGTTCAGTGGACTACCATCTATGTGTAATTCAAGGGAACCGGGTTTTTCCCAAGGGGGATGATGACACATTTTTTGGCTCTGAGCTTAAGGCCATGGTTCTGACACCAGTCATTGTTCTCAGTGAGGCCTTTCTGTAGGATGTCAGTATCACTTGGGGAGTTAATAATAGCTCCCAACTTGCAGTAGTCTGTGAACTTTGTCAGCCAGAGTCCCTTCGTGTTGGCCTGAACTTCAGAGAAGTAGATACCAAACAGGAGAGGACCCAGTACCGAACCCTGTGGGACACCACTCATGACTGGTCTGCAGTCTGCCTTGGAGTCGGCTACTTTCACACTGTGGGTTCTATCTGTGAGCCAGTTTACAACCCACCTGGTGATGTAGGGGTTGACGCCTAGCTTAGTGAGTTTTTCTATGATTCCTGAGTGAGGAATGGTATCAAAGGCCTTGGCCAGATCAAGGTAGGCTGTATGAACCACCTTGCCTTCATCCACAGCTCTGGTGACTGACTAAAAGAAGTCAACCAAGTTGAGCAGGCATGATCTACCCTTCACAAAACCAAACTGTGTGGGATCCAGAGTTTGGAGATTCCCTATAGCCTTGTTTATTAGGTCCATGATGATGCATTCCATAGCTTTGCATATCAGATTTGTCAGGCTAGTGGGGCAGTAGTTCCCAGGGTCTATAGTCGCTACTCCTTTGTGGACTGTAGCAGTGTGCCATTTGGTAGGGACAAAGCTTGAGGTGAGGCTGTGATTGAACAGGTCACACAGGTGAGGTGCCAGATCACTCTGTAGTTCATGTACAACACAGCCAGGGATATTGTCAGGTGTCACAGAGGCTGTATTCTTGGCCTTGGACAATGCTGTTTTAACCTGTGCAGCAGTAATACTGGGTGCATGGCAATCCACTGGTATTGTGATTGGTCCTTTGGGAGGGGTAAAATTGGCACTGAATCTGTCAGCCAGTATATTGGCAATATCTTTTGGCTCAGTATAGGAGATACCATTGTGCAGTAGCTCAGAGCAAATCTGGGTATTACTGTGGAGATTCTTTACATAACTATAGAAGGCCATGTGGTTGTCTTCTGTTTTCATAGCTAGTTTTAGAGTATTTGATGAGGGATCTCAACTTTTTGTTGAGGCTCATAAGGGAGTTTTTCCAGTCTTGCGAATTTACCTTATTCCGCATCAGTTTCCTCCTCATGTTGTAGAGCTTGTTTATGGCAGGTACCACCAGATTTGGCTTCCTTTTTGTGGAGGAGAGCATCTTTGTTCTATTGAGTATGACGAGATCCATGCATTTGTGTACGTGTTCGTACAGTGCATTGTATCATTCAGTGGTCATGCAACTATGCTCATTTGCATGGGTGCCGTGAAGTTAGCCACCTCTGTTTTTAGGATCCCAAAGTTAGCTTTGGAGAAGTTTTTCATGGTGCTCACCTTTGTGGGGGGGTGGGAGGGATGTGGATTTCCCAAGTGATTAGTTTGCTGTCGGATCTAACCAGGGAGGAGTTGACTATTGGTGTAGAGCAACGGTCGCCCATGTTAGTAATGACCAGGTCAAGGATGTTGCTACCTCTAGTAGGTGTAAGAACGAGCTGGTCCAGGGCATTGGAATTAATGAATTCCATGAAACATTGGGCAAGTGTATTGGTACATGAGTAGTTTTCCCAGTTAATGGAGGGGTAGTTGAAGTTGCACAGTATGAGAGTGTTAGGTTGGACCCTAATATTCTCTAGGGTGCTTAGGAATGTGGAGTGTGAATCCTGGGACGTAGTTTGGGACCTATAGCAGGCTATGACCTGAATGCTATTACCCAATGTTAGCTGCACCTGAAGTATCTCAGATGCGTTATGTTGGGCTACCAGTCTAGAGGTGTGCGCATCCTTTATGAACATGGAAACACCACCGCCTTTGGAGCTTCGGTCCATATTCTGGGGCCAAAAGATGTGGAATGAGTTATAGCTTGGTAGTGCAGGGGTGCTTTCTGCTGCCTTGAACCAGGTCTTTGTTACAGAACAAATGTCAATGTTCTCTATTTTAAGGAGTGCTTCGAGCGAGTGCATTTTGAGATTTAGACTTTTGGCATTGAGCAGCATGACCCTCATAATGCATTTGTTTGTAGCTGTTATGGTGGTAATTTGGTCTTTGTAACACTGCCTAAAAAAGGCACTATAGGGGTGGCAAGAGCCTTGGCCAGTATCTGGAAGCCCAGGGGTGACAGATGCAGGCCATCTTTGGCAAAGCATTGAGGTCTGTCAATCATGTCATCCCAGGCAGACAAATACTGGATCCCCTTAGAATCACACCAGAAACTTAGCCAATTGCTGAAATCAATCATTTTCTGCTTGTACTGTGGTATCATTCTGGGTGAAGGTAGGATGTTGCTCAGGGCTAGGGTCATACCCACCTGGGCTACATAATCCGAGAGCTCCTCCATGTCTCTCTTCATGTAGTCCAGGGAGGTATGTCTCAGGTCATTCACACCCACATGTACAATGACAGAGTCATATTTGTACCTGTTGTTGAGGAACCTGAGTGCATGCGTTATGTGGCGGATCCTGGCGCCTGATAGGCAGCTGTCTGTTACTTTCTCCTTATTCAACCTAGTGAGTGAAACATCAGTGTGCCTCACTATCACGTCACCTATGACTCGTGTTTTGGGAATGCTGATGTTTTTCGTGTTTAACTGTTGCAGTCCTTACATGGGTTATCTGGCTCCCAGTAGCCCTCAGTTGGCCCGAATACCAGAGTCCTTGGTATATGACATTGGCTGCCGCCGGTTGTAAAACTGATGTCAGTACATCAGGTATAAAGGGTGGCAGCCGACGTCATTTCCTCAGTCTTTCTTGCCACGGAGCCCGAAGCAGATGCAATTCGCACTAGTGCAGGTTGGCCGTTTACCTTCGTTTCACTTTCCGACTACCAAGTTGAAGACTCCTTCAGGTAAGTACCCCATTGGGGATCCTCTTTTCTTGTTTTAACGAATGTCAGATAAAGTTAATAACTGTCTTGCCTGTGGAAAACATTCTGCACCGTTTTTTCCATTCCTGTTGTATAACTTGTTTAGGCCTTGAGCACGACGTCCCTAACTGCGATCTCTGTGCTTCCTTTAATCCACGTACCATATGCCGTAAAGCTAAGATTTTGTATAAGAATTTCAGAGTCTGGCCTAAGTTCGTTGGTATGGCGTCTTCTGGTCTCTCAACTTCAGATATTCCTAGGAAACGCAAAGACAAGGACCGCGACAGGTCTAGGGTTAAATCTTCTGATGACACACCGGTGAAATTGGTCGTCAGCACAGCGGTAGTAAGTAAGGTGCTTTCGCAGCCCCTGCAGTCAGCAGATTTTCAGCCGCAGGCCTCTGCAGAGACGTTTAGGGAGTCCTCCATGCAGCAGGTTGCTTTTTCGTCTTCAGACCCTTTGCCTGTTGCCGCCTCAGATGGGTCCAGAGCCGCTTTGCAGGCACCGGCTTCTGACGCCTCTTCTTTTCGACATGAGACCAGAACCAGACCGACTACCTCAGTTCAGACTTCTGCAGTTGCTAGGCCTACTGAGTCCCTATGGATTGCTAGTAAACCTTCCAGCCGCAAACCTACTCATAAGCAGGCGTCGGCCTCCCCTCCTGTACCTCAGTCCCAGTTGGTAAAGATGGCTGGTGATCTTCTTTCCCTGATCAGGGGCTCTCATCCCCCCTCTCATTCAAAGAGGGCTAGGGAATTCTCTCCTGATGTTTTGTCTGTCTCATATTCTGAAATTTCCAGTATGTCTGCTGGTGAAGAAGGAAATTCTCTGCTTTTTTCTGGCTTTGAGGATTCTGATGCTGAGGACTCTATCCCTTCTGCCTCCCCTCCAGAAGAATTTTCCTTTGGGGAGACTTTGAATACTCTTAGGGAGCATTTTAAATGAGAATGTCTGGATTTTCCACAGTCTAAGAAAAGAATCGGGGAATTTTTAGATTTGCTGCAGCATAAGCCTCTGGCTATACCTCTAGTTTTGGAAGTTGTGGATGATGTTTTCATGGAAAACTCTTTAACTCCTAATTCTGTTCCTCCTGCCCCCAGAAAACCGGATGGGTATTACAGGGTTCCTGATTCTCATCAATTCCTTTTAAAAAGGAAGGGTTGGGAGGGTGGCTTAATGGCTAAGGTGTTTGCCTTACAAACACAAGATGCAGGGTTTGCGTCTCACAAGGGATAATTGGCTAGGCTGAAAATGGCTCGCAAGGGCAGTTAGCTTAGTACTAAACTATGAACCTATGAATCCTACTGCTGATCCAGAAATTATTTCTCAAGGCCCCAAGGGTGTTAAGGCTACTGTTGCTAAAAAAAACCCTGTACCTTCTGAAATGGAATCTAGGGCCTTGGAGAGGTGGGGTAAAAAAGTCTATACCTCTGCAACTCTTGCCATTAGATCCGTGAATTGTCTTTTTCACATGCTTAAGTATCAGCAGCATATTTTGGAGGCTATTAAGGCTAAACTTGGAGATATTCCTTCCATGACAGAGAACAAAGATTTACAAGACTTACTGAATTCTGCCACTTTAATAAGCATTCACTTCATTGTGGTTTTGACACTTTGGAAGCTTCCTGGAGAGCAGCAGCCACTGGTTCTGTAATTAGAAGGCATGCTTGGTTTGGGGAGCAGCCTCTTTTTGAACCAGTTAAATCTAAATTGCTGGATGTTCCTTTGCACAAGGACAATCTTTTCAGTAATAAGGCTGAGGAGGTACTGAAGAAGTTGGAGGATAAGGCAAAATCTATGCAAGCTGTAAAAGATTTCCTTCAGGTTCAGCCTCCTTGGTTCAGTAGACATTATCCTTCCAAGAATTGGTCTTTCCCTGATCCTGGCAAGCAGAGTCGCTCTAGACCTAGGGGTTTCAGGTCTTCCAGAGGGCAGGCTTCTGCCTCTCAAAGGGCTAAACAATGGCATTCTTCTACTGCTAAATTGGGGAGTTCTAAGCCAGCTTCCCAAAGCAAATATTCTCAATGACTCCAGCCTTCTTATGCTTACCTTTGTGGACCCTGGGTTTCCTTTGAGGGGAATGTTGGCCAGGTTCGCAGAGGCATCTTCTACCATCACAGACAAATGGGTGCTCAGTATAGTAAACCATGGTTACAAGTTTTACTTACACAACTTCCGTCTTTTACAAGGGTACCCAGACATACCCAGAACTCACGGGGCAGAGGTAGGAACTCCGATTTCTTCACTACTGACTATGGGGGCTGTAGAGCCAGTTCCTGCAAATCAGACAGGCCTAGGCTTTTATTCAAGGCTTTTTCTGGTTCCCAAGAAAGGGGGCACCTGGAGCCCTATTCTGGATCTGTCCATTCTAAACACTTTTCTGGTGATTCCCAAATTCAAGATGCTCACCCTTCAACAGTTACTACCAATGCTGGGCAAGGATTCATGGCTGGTAACTTTGGATCTCAAGGAAGCTTATCTGCACATCTCAATAAAAGAGAGTTGCAGGCAGTTCCTTCACTTTAGGGCTGGGGAGCAACAGTTTCAATTCTCTGCATTGTCCTTTGGCTTATCTACTGCTCCCAGAGTTTTTACCAAGTGCCTGGCTCCAGACATTGCTTTTTGCAGGCAGAGAAAAATTCAGATTTATCCTTACCTAGACAACTGTTTCATTCAAGCAAATTCCCCAGAACAACTACAAAAGGATTTGGATTTCATGAAGAACATTCTCAGCTCTTTGGGTTAAACTCTCAATGAAAAGAAGTCAAAGTTGGTTCCTACAAGGGAGATCGTTTTTCTGGGAGCGAGTCTGAATACAGCCACCTAGATGGTATTCCTCCCTCAGCAGAAGCAAGAAGATCTTTCTGCTTACTTCATGAACTTGACAAGCATGACCCACCTCTCTGCAAGGCAATTCCTGCAAGCACTGGGGTTCATGGCTTCATGTATTTTGATGATCCCATATACAAGGCTGCATATGAGAGAACTTCAATGGTACCTCAAGAATCTTTGGTGTCAACACACACAGAACTTAGACTTTATTCTTCCCCTGATTCCCTGTCTACAAATGGAGTTCCGCTGGTGGGCGACAGCCTGTTATCAGAACAAGGGTCTGCCTTTCTGCCCACCGCCTGCCAGCCAGACTCTCACCACAGACGCCTCAGATGTTGCATGGGGGGCTCATCTGGAGGGCAGGGGCCTACAGGGAACTTGGAGCACTTAACAGATTCATCTGTGCATAAACTTAAAATAATTGATGGCAGTGCAGCAGGCTTTGCTGGCTTTCAAGGACTTAATCTACCCTGGGACTCTGCTGTCAGGACAGACAATACCACAGTCATGTGGTACATCAACAAGCAAGGGGGGGGACTCACTCTTACCCCTTGTGCAGACAAAGCATGAGGCTATGGTCCATAGCAGCATCCATGGGCCTACATCTAATAGCCCAGTATCTTCCAGGGAGGCTAAACTCCTTGGCCGATCATTTGAGAAGACATGTTCTGGATCCTCATGAGTGGCAACTGAACAGGGACGTTTTCCATTGCATCACTCATTGGGGCACCCCACAAGTGGATCTTTTCTCCTCTCACACCAATCATCTCCTTCCAACCTTCTGCACCAGGGAGTTTCACAACAAAGCTTGGAGGGTGGATGCATTGTCTTTCACATGGACGCACCTCTCAGTTTACGCATTCCCTCCTCTCTCTCTTCTTTCCAGGGTGCTGCTAAAGATAAAGGACAAAAAACACAGGCTGTTCTGATAGTACCAGATTGGCTCAGGCAGCATTGGTATCCCCTCCTTCGCAGCCTTTCCCAGGCTCAGCCTTGGCATCTTCCCCTGGTACCAGATCTGTTGGTTCAGGGAGGGGGAAAGTTCCTTCATCCTCATCTTCAAACACTGCATTTGACTGCCTGGCAAATACTCTAAATCTTTCCCAACAGGTGGTTGAAGTTCTTCATGAGGCCAGGAGGCCTAGCACAAGAAAATCCTATGCAGATAAATGGAAGAGATTTTGCTCTTGGATGCAGGCTAAAGGAGAAGACTCTTCTCATCCTTCTCTTTCACTCATTCTTGACTACCTAGCAGGATTGCTTAATGGTGGACTTTCCTTTTCTTCAATCAAAATTCACACTTCATCAATTTTGGCTCATGGTTCTTTTGAGCAACCCATTTTTTCTCACCCCTTGATGAAACAGTTCCTGAGGGGAGTTAGTAATCTTAGACCTCCCAGAAGAGCTCCTACTCCTGCTTGGGATCTTAATTATGTCCTGGAAAAACTCCTCCCTTTGAACCAGCTGCTTCTGCAGATTTGAAGTTTCTATCCTGGAAGACTGCTTTCCTTTTAGCTATTACTTCAGCTAGAAGGGTATCTGAGCTGCAAGCCTTAATGGCAGTAGAACCTTTCATTATTTTTCACTCGGATCGGGTTTCTCTGAGAATCAATCCCTCCTTTATGCCTAAGGTAGTTTCCAGTTTAACCCTTAACCAGTCTATTCACCTGCCTACATTTTTTAATAATCCACAAAATAAAGGGGAAAGGATTCTGCACTCTCTTGATGTGCATAGACAGCTGAGATTTTACTTAAGCAGGACCAAATATTTTTGAAAATCTGAACAGTTATTGTTTAGTTTTGCTCCTGGGGCTCAGGGTAAAGCTATTTCAAAACAAACCATCTCCAAATGGATTGCTCACTGTATTCACTTTTGTTACCTGCAGCACGGGAAGGTTCCCCCTCAGGGTATTAGGACCCATTCTACTAGAGCAGCCTCTACCTCTGCAGCCTTTCTGAGAGGCGTGCCTACTAAGGACATTCTAGAAGCAGCTACTTGGTTTTCTCTCCATAGTTTCACAAAGCATTACAATCTACCCTTGTTTTCTAAATCCAGGGCTGGCTTTGCCTCTGCAGTTTTGCAGGACCTCCTTACCAACCCTTAATCTGTGATCCTTCCTCTCCCCTTTGTATTCTTACTGGGCTTTGGGAATCAACCCATATGTGAGGACTGCAACAGTGAAACACGAAGAACATAGTACAGTTGTGTACACTTAACATAAATGTAGATGTTCAAGTGTATTCACTGTTGCAGTCCTGGTTTCCCACCCTCCATTCCCCCTTCTTTCCTAAGGCACAGACTATATAGATTTTTATTTTTGTATGAAATGTGTCCTGGGTGCTACCATTCCTGGATTAGCCTTCTTTTGGGGGCTTCTGACAGTTAAGGCAAGAAAAACTGAGGAAATGGCGTCGGCTGCCACCCTTTATACCTGACGTACTGACATCAGTTTTACAACTGGCGGCAGCCGACGTAATATACCAAGGACACTGGTATTCGGGCCAACTGAGGGCTACCGGGAGCCAGATAACCCATATGTGAGGACTGCAACAGTGAATACATGTGAACATTTACATTTATGGTAAGTGTACACAACTGTACTTTTTGCCTTAGGGGCTTTGGTTGAATGGCACACTGTTCAGGAGAGTTGTGTGTCTCATAATTAGTGTTGTGTTGTGGTGGTCGAGGTGTGCTTCTGCCTTGGAGGTCTCTGCTGTTTGGGTAGATTTTTATTGAGAGCCTCTGTGAAGGTGGGTATGTGGTTTGTGTTTTTATGTGAAGGTAGTGCTGGTGTGTGTTCTGGAGGGCTTGTGTGTTCCATGTAGTACAGTGCAAGTGTTGACCTTCTCCTCTTGACCAGCTATTCCGGTCTTGGCTGGAGAGTGCATGGCTTCCAGTTTGGATATATAAGTGCATCTCTCGCAAGTCTGAGTGTTGGGAGGTAAGAGAAGAGGGTTGTCAGTGTACACAAGGTTGTTGCCACATTGCCTCAGGATGCCCAAGTTCACCAGGTTAATAGGAGAAAGCACAGGGAACTGAACTTTAGATCATGTAACACGGAGTACCTGTAGAGGGCCACACCTCCATAGCATGCATTGTGACATCCTTTAAAGCAGTGTACCTGTAGGAGACCACACCCATGCATTGTGACATGTCCTGTAAAGCAAGGTACCTGTAGGAGGCCACACCGCCATAGCATAGGTAGGTACTAGGCTATCGGCCTCAGGGCCTATACAAGCCTAGCCATAATGATTCCCTGGCTGTTGCTTCCCACAAATATTTACTTTCCTGGACGCCTGTCTAGCCCACCTCCATAGGTATCACAAGGGATAAGAAACGTAAGAGTAATGCTACTCAACACCAGAAGTCTAAACCTTAAGATGCACGCACTCGAAACTCTCCTTAGCATGGAGAACATCGATATCTGTGCAGTAACAGAAACCTGGTTCAAGGCTCCCGAGAGCACCCCAGCACTACCAGGTTATACCTCATACCATGCTTTTCGGCCCCAAAACTTGTACCGAACCACAAAAGGAGGGGGAGTATCAATATTCATCAAAGATACCCACACCTCCAGGTTGGTGGCACAGCACGAAGCATCAGAGACTATCCATGTGCAACTAACAGTGGGTAAAACTGCCTTCCAGTTTATAGCCTGCTACAGACCACCCTTCCAAACCCAGGAACCCCACTCGGCCTTCCTGAGAACACTGGAAAATATGAAGGTCTCTCCAAACACCATTATATTGGGCGACTTCAACTACCCAAACATAGACTGGGAGCATTACTCTAGCTCCAACACCCTAGCCCAAAGGTTCCTAGAATTTATAAACTCAAATGCTATGGAACAACTTGTTACCACTCCCACAAGAGGGGAAAACATACTGGACCTGATCATCACCAACATGGGGACTCTATGCTCCAGACCAGAAGTGTATCCCTCACTGGTAAGATCAGACCATAAACTAATCTCACTGGATATTCACATCCCGACCCCACCCCCTGCCCAGAAAATCACAGTGAAAAACTTTTGTAAAGCAAATTTCACACTCCTCAAAACCGAGGTGGAATCCTTCAAAGCCCCTGGGCCTGTGGAAAATACGGCCCAGACCACAGAATCCTTTATAAACGCATTCTATGAACACCTTCAGGAATGCATGGATCATGCAATCCCAAATAAAACCAAGACCCAATCCTCCAAAGGCAGACGTCCTGTCTGGTGGACCCCAGCCATAAACAAAGTATACAATAGAAAGAGGAAGCTACTAAATGATAGAGCAAAATCCCAAAAAGGGAAGGCATCTCTGATCAGTATTAGCAAAAAACTACGGGCACTCATAAAATCGTCTAAGGCCAGCTTCAAGAGAAAAATTGCACAGGACACTAAGGATAATCACAAGGCTTTCTTTAGTTATGTTAGGAACCTGGGTGGGAATTCCCAGATATGCTCAGAATTAGTCCAAAATGACAAAAAATACACCGAACCCACAGACATTGCCAACATCCTAGCTGACAGGTTCAGTGCAAACCCCCTCCCACCAAAAGGGCAAATATCTATCCCAGCAGAGTGCTGTCCCCCTGACATGTCAGATGCTCAGGTAAGAGCCACCCTCTCCAAAGCAAAAAACACAGCATCAATAGGACCAGATGGTGTCCCGGGCTGCGTCCTACATGAACTCCAAGAAGAGCTAAACCCAAACATAAAACTACTGTTTAATCTCAGCCTTACTACAGGATATGTACCCAAAGAGTGGGTGGTCCCTCAACGGATCCTGGAAACTATCGCCCCATAAGCCTGACTAGCTTGGTCTGCAAAGCTATGGAAAGGATCATCATGGACCTCATAAATAAAGATATTGGGGACCTACAGACACTGGATCCTACCCAGTTCGGCTTTGTTAAGGGCAGATCCTGCCTCTTAAACCTGGTCGATTTCTTTGAAACCGTCACCAAGGCCATTGACGAGGGAAGGTGGTCCACACAGCCTACCTGGACCTGCAATGCCTTCAATACAATACCCCACTCGGGCATTATAGATAAGCTCACCAGCTTAAATATAAACCCCTATGTCACTAGATGGGTTGCAAACTGGCTCAAGGACAGAACCCACATGGTTAGAATTGCTGGAGCCATGTCAGACTCCAAACCAGTTACAAGTGGCATCCCACAAGGCTCAGTCCTGGGACCTCTCTTGTTCGGTATATATTTCTCGGAGGTACAGGCCAACATGGAAGGACTGTGGCTGACCAAGTTCGCAGATGACTGCAAACTGGGCGCCATAATAGACTCTTCAGCCGACACAAGCATCCTCCAAAAGGGCCTCATAGAAACAGACAACTGGTGCCAGAGCCATGGCCTCAAGCTAAACGCCACAAAGTGTATAGTCATCCCCTTTGGCAAAAACAAAGTGCCCACAAATTACCACATAGGTGGTAATCCATTAAGTACAGAAGAAGTAATTAGGGACCTGGGGACCCAAGTTGATAGCAATCTCTCATTTGACAACCATGTGGCCAAAGTGGTTAGAAAAATATTTTATATAGCCCACCTAATCATGAAGGGATTCACATCTAGATCAGGGGAGGTCATCGTGCCTCTTTACTCATCCCTCATCAGGCCCATAATTGAGTACAATGCCCCTTTTGGGATGTACCTTACCAGACACCTGCAGCAACTGGAAAGAC
Organism: Protopterus annectens; assembly: GCF_019279795.1. NCBI lineage: Eukaryota > Metazoa > Chordata > Ceratodontiformes > Protopteridae > Protopterus > Protopterus annectens. Next base: position 392,118,607 of record NC_056736.1, read on the forward strand.
CCCAAAAGTACCTCACCAAGAGGATCAAAGGGCTCAAACAGATGCCATATGCTGCCCGGTTAAAGAAACTCCAGCTCTACTCAGTGGCATACCACCTGCTCAGAGGCGATCTGTTCCTGACATATAAAGCCATGTCCAACCCGGAATTAATGGACATGCTGCACCTCAGAAAATCCAAATCCCATCGAGCTACGCGCTCGAGAGACTTGAACCTCAGCACTGAAATAAATAGGACATGCTGGAGGGACAGATTCATAACCCAGAGGCTCCCTTCACTCTGGAATAAAATACCAGTCCAGGTTAGGCAGAGTCCCTCATTGACTCTCTTCAAGAAGAATCTTGATGAATGGATGGGAGATCGTAGGTTTACCCCAGGTATCACTTCTGTGTCACTGTTAGACAGAGGCACAGTATACTAACCTAGAAAAAGGGTATAGCAAAATTAATTTAAAATGGGTGGCGAAAGCCAAACACACTCTGGCTAGGCTTATAAATGCCCTAGGGCAGATAGCCTAGTATGAACCTATGAACCTATGATGTGATCCCGGGGTGAATTTCCTATCTCCCATCCAATCGTCAAGGTTCCTCTTGAAGAGTGACATTGAGGTGCTTTGCCTGACATGTATGGGTAGCCTATTCCAGAGTATGGGGAGTCTCTGTGTCAGGAACCTATCCCTCCAGCATGTTCTATTCATTGTGATGACAAGGTTAAGATCCCTGGAGTGTGTGGCTTGGAGTGATTGGGATTTCTTTACGTGTAGCATGTCCAACAACTCTGGGTTTGACATGGCTTTGTATGTTAGGCAGAGATCACCTCTGAGTTGGCAATATGTGATAGAGTTTAGTTGGAGTTTCTTTAGATGGTCAGCATAAGGCATCTGCTTTAGGCCAGTGATTCTTTTTGTGAGGTATTTTTGTGGCCTTTCTAGTTGTTGCAGATGTCTTGTGAGGTACATACCAAATGGGGCATTGTATTCTATAATGGGTCTAATGAGGGATGAGTACAGAGGGACAATGACCTCCTTTTTTCTGGATGAAAAGCCCTTAGTGATGAGGTGTGCCACGTAGAAGGAATTTCTAACTGTTGTGGCTATGTGGTTATCAAAGGTGAGACCACTGTCCACCTGTGTCCCTAGGTCTCTTATCACACTTTCGGTGTGTAGTGTACTGCCACCTTTGTGGTAGTTTACAGGTACGTGGTTTTATCCAAAGGGGACAGCTATACATTTTTTGGCATTTAGCTTGAGCCCATGGCTTTTGCACCAGGCATCTGTTTCGGTAATGCCCTTTTGTAGTATATCCACATCATTTGGGGATTCAATAATGGCTCCCAGCTTGCAGTCATCTGCGAACTTTGTAAGTCAGAGTCCCTTAGTGTTGGCCTGTACTTCAGCGAAGTAGATGCCAAACAAGATTGGTCCCAGGACAGAACCCTGCAGTACACCACTTGTCACTTGTCTGGAGCTGGATTTGGAGTCTGCTACTTTTACAGTGTGCGTTCTGTCAGTCAGTAAGCCAGTTTGCAACACATCAAGTGATGTAGGGACTAATGCCCTGCTTAGTAAGTTTATCTATGATTCCATTGTGGGGGATAGTGTTAAAAGCCGTGGTGAGGTCCAGGTAGGCTGTGTGAACCACCTTACCCTCGTCCATGGCGCTGGAGACCGATTTGAAGAAGTCCATCAGGTTCAGCTGGCAAGATCGGCCCTTCACGAACCTGGTGGGATCCAGTGTTTGAAAGTTGCCAATGTCTTTGTTTATAAGTTCCATGGCCTTGCAGATCAGATCAGATGGAATTTTTTTTGAAGGTTTGTGTGTGTATATCTTGAGTGGACGATGTGTAGTTTTAGTGTATATGTTTTCTAACTGATCGTGTACGTTGATGATAAAGATTGGAAATGAAAAATAATTGAAGTAGACACATTTTTTTAGTTACCAGGATAATGCTTGATGACTGCTGTTTTGTTAGTGTGTTGGCTAATCTTAAATAGAAATTGTTTAAGTGTTGTATTTTAAAGTGCTGTATTTTTATTTTAACATTGTAAGTATGTGTTTAAAAACCATTGTTAAAAATAAATAGTTTACAAATGCAACCTTTTCTGTGTCTGTGTTTACTTACTATGAATTATTTATCTGAAGGATTCTTTCTTTACAGTTAAAATATTCCAGTCTTTGGTATGACAGCAGTCAAGATAATTCAAATGTTCGTCTGTAATGCACGCAAAACAGGAAGAGGAATTTCTTTATTGTTCCTGTCCCTGATACTTAACCACTGTAATCCAACAGTAGAAAATACTTTGAAGGCCACTTCCAAGTCTTACTTGCACTCGTTTCACTTGAACTATGCGAGTTTCGCGACTGCCAAAATCTGGTTGCAGTAATATGCAAGTACCGTGCTCTCGTTTTGGAAGTGTACATTGTTGTACACTCACTGATTGCTATCCCTAGATGGAAGGTTGGTGAACCAAGATCCTGCTGCAGGATGTGCACTGTAGTGCTGCCTTTCCTTTGAGGGTTGTGGCTGTGTGTCCAACTTTGCCCTTCCTTCTCCCCTCCCACCCATTGTGAGGATGACCATCCTTCCCTGCCAACTCCATTAAGCACCTGAGCTGCTGGTCAAACTTAGGTCACCTGAGCCATAGCTAGTACATTGTCGGTCACAGATGCTGGCACAAATAAGAGATGTAAACAATGAGTTATTTATGTGAATTTATGTCTTTATGCAGAACAGATTAAATGAAGCATTTTTACTACTGCTTTTGAATTCATAAACATTCAGGGACATAGCATGAACATGGAATAACTTCTAGTGAGTTATTTTTTAAGGATCAAAGTAGTAATGTTAAATATTAGCAGTATTTAAGGAAAACAAGTGTATTTAGAAAAATAAATTGGTGTGAAAACAGTAGGAAACAGAAACTATGTTGAAAACTGTGTAGTGAAAAATTTGTAACTGTAATGGATAAAACTCAGTTAGAATGAGATTTTGGAAACATCTGGTTTAAAATCCTGTTTATTTGCACCCTATGCAGTGACAGTCTCTAAAAGGAAACTATAAATCAAATGCAAAATTAGAGTGTGTTTTAGTTTTATCTTAAAAACAAGGAGCAAGGTACTTTAAATCTCTCCATGTGAAGTTGTTCAATCCCGTCTTCATTCTTATTGATGGGTTCAGAGTTGATCCTCGGCTCTGATTTGGCCTATTTGCAAAGCTCGAGATCTCTAACAGCTCGAGGCTGAAAACGCTATCCCATAATGCACCTCCACCTTCCCCCGATCTTGTTTGCCACTGCAGCAGATCGTGCGTCTTCTACAGCTCAGGCCGTATTTCTTCAGATAAGTTGGAGTTTTTTAGTAGTTTCTTTCTGGATAAAGAAATGAGAGTATTCAGCCAGGATTGGCTGTCCTTTCTTTATGTTTTTCTGCTAACTATTTGAGGAAAAACAAAGAACTTTGTGTTCTCGTTTCTGGCATTAGGCCCTGTTGGTGCTTCTTTAGGTTTTCTTCCCTATCCCGTATAACAGAGTTAGGCTTTCTTTAGTTATTATAACTGTAGCTGGTTAGGCTTAATTTCTTTTGCAGCTAAGTCAGGATTTAAAAATCAAGTGCAGACTTTCCTGTTTTAGTCTTGAACATTAGAGTTTCTGGTTTAAATTGTTGGGATATCTATCTTACAGTGAATTAACTGCAAGGTCTATCACTATGTCTGAAAAAGCTAAGTTAGGGTTTAAAATGTGCCCTAAATGCAATAAAAAAATGTCCATCACACATGGCCACACCACCTGTGTTTACTGTTTGGGAGAGGTACATCTCCAGGAAGTTTGTTCTATTTGCCATGGATTCAGTGCCAGGGTTTTGGCGGAGGGGAAAAGAAAGTTAGCTGAATGTGATATTATCAAGTCTGCTTTTCAGTCAGATTTGGATACTGCTTCTCCAGGAAAACCAAAACCATCATCTTCTGCTGCTTCTACTACAAGTTCAGATCTGAAGGGCTGTTTGGTTCCGAAGACTTCTAAAAAGGTTCTTATTTCAGTTCCACAGTTATTGGAGCCATCTGTACAGGTAGTTGGTAGGAGCCAGTCCCCAGTTTTGGAACCGGTATCTCCGGCCTTAAGATCTCCAATTCTGGGCTCACTGGCACCTTCTTGAGCTTCCAGACTTTCAGATTCATATGTGGATCGTGTGGTACGGAGCCTGTTGCAGAATCCAGCACTGGCTAAAATTCTGTCTGCTTTGACTCGGGCAGTTTTGGAACCGATAAAGTCATCTTCCATACTTTCTGCTCCTCCTCCGACTCGAGTCGAGACATCGGAGCTGGAGGATGCCGTTCAGTTGATTGTTGAACCATTGGTTCCGATACCCGCTTCAGACCTGTCAGCACTGACAACCCTGATGTCTACTGCTCTGGTGGTGGACTCTGGGAGTCAAACTGATGCGTCAGTTCCGACTGTTCCCCTTGGGGCCTCGGTGCAGATGAGCTTGGCTCCCACCTCTGGCTCGGAGCCTGCGTTTTTGGTGCGTGAGGAGTCATCGGTGTCTTTGGACCCGGGTGCTTCCTCGCATCGGAGCCGTGGTGCCTTCAATGCTATGAGGAGTGTTTGTCCCCCAGGACAGTCACAACCTCTGAGATGGCCACCTCCTCCCGTAAAGTGCCGGAATCGTCTCAGTCACTGCAGACCCACCGTAAGCGTAGGAACCCAAAGCCTCAGGAAGCCCCCTTGGGGGAACCCGGCTCTTCTGAGACCTTCCCAGAAGTTCCCACTGAAGAGTTTCCTTGGAAGAGGTTATGTAAGAGGAGACATTTAGATTCCCCTCAGGAATCCATTACATCTGACACAGATTTGGAGGAATCAGAAGGGTCCCTAAAGTCCCCCTCCTGAGGATATTTCCTTTGCGGATATCCTAGAAATCCTTAAGCAGAGGGGTGACTAGCAGCCCATTAACCCTACTGAGGACAAATTGGTGCTCCTGAAGGCTTTTGGGTCTTGACCCTCCACCTCTTGGGTTTCTCCGCCCTTTGATGAGTTGATGGACCTTTTATCTTGAAGGATGTGGGAGTCACCGGATACTATGGAGCTTGCTCCTAGGAGGTCCAACAAATTCATCTCAGCTCCTCATGATTAAACCTTTTTATCCAAACCAATTCCTTTTGATGCCATGGTGGTTGCGGCAGCCACTAAGAAAGAGATGTCAGAGACCTCTACGTCTGTCCACCCTCCTAATAGGGAATCTAGGATTATGGATAGGAATGGCAAGTGCATATTCAGTTCTACAACCTTTGCTCTTCAGCCTTTGAACTATCTTACCCACTTCACAAGGCTTCAAAGAGATCTCAAAGAGTTAGTAGATACTCTCCAGGTTGCAGTAGCCGATACAGTGGCAGACAAAGTAACGTCACAGCTTGCTACCCTTAATTCTATTGTTAACTCTTCCATGTGCCTCGTATCATACGCAGCCGATGGGATGAGTAGGGCAGCGGGTACAGGAATAGCTCTTTGGAGACATTCCTGGATGCGCTTATGTTCTTTTGCGGAACCTTTCAAGTTGTCCTTTGTGAACGCCCCATTTGATGGTTCTTCCCTTTTCGGACCAAAAGTTAGAGACCCTCACCAGATGTGAGCAAGACGGAAAGACTCTATCTGCTGTAGGAGTCCATTTTTCCACCCCTACTAGACCTTATCCTAAAGGTCAACGGGGAGGGAAAATGTGGTTCCTCAAAGCCCAAGGAGCCTTTTCGGATTCACAAGGTGAAGCCTCCTCCAGGGGCAGAAGAGGGGGCAATGATGGACGACAACGTCCATGCGTCAGAGGGGGTCCACAGAACTAGGGCGACAGGGCTTCCCAAGGAACTGATCCCCATCAGTGCTCCTGAAAGGGGGCCCGACTGTCCTGCTCTGGAGGCAGTTGGGGGACATTTATCTTTGTACCTAGGTGCCTGGCTCAAAATTTCAAAAGACAGATGGGTAAAAAATGCCATATCCAGAGGCTATTTCATCCCCTTTCATACCCACCCCAAACTAACAAAAGTAATCCCGGATGTTCCACCCAGTCTATGGGATGTAGAAACAGTAGAGGTTCAAAAACTGTTAGAAAAAAGAGGCATCCAACCAGTCCCGGCAGACCAGCAAGGATCCGGAACTTACTCAACATTCTTTTCAGTGCCAAAGAAAGCAGGGGACTAGAGACCAATTTTGGACTTCAGCAGACTCAACAAGTGTGTAGAAAAGGCAAAGTTCTGGATGGTCACGCTTCAGTCATTACTCTCGTTCCTAGGGAAAGACAATTGGATGTGCTCTATAGATCTTTAGGATGCGTACTACCATATCAAAATGGTCAGGCCATCCAGAGATCACTTGCGCTTCAGGTTGGGAGCCAGTCATTACCAGTTTCGTGCCCTGCCCTTTGGTCTCACTACAGCCCCCAGAGTGTTCACCAAATGTATGGCAGTGGTCATGGCTCACTTGAGACATCAAGGAATGCGGGTGTTTCCATACTTGGATGACTGGCTCCTCACCGCACCCAGCAGGCATCAGCTTATTCAGGTGAGGGACATTACGTTAGATCTCTGCATTCAACTGGGCATCAAAATAAATTCAGAAAAGTCTTCTTTATTGCCGTCACAGCATACAGTATTTATAGGAGCAGACTTAGACACAGTCAACATGTCCTTAAGACTTCCTCCAGAAAGAGTGCTTACCGAATGACATCACATTTTAGATCTCCTTTCAAAACACAAAGCACCAGCATCGCAGATTCCCAGGCTGCTGGGCACCATGGCAGCAGCTATCATTGCAATACCTCTGGTGAGATCACACATGTGCATTCTTCAATGGCTGCTATTCACCCAATGGACTGTTCAGGACTTGCCAATGAATCACCCAGCTCTGATAACCAACTCTTGCAAGAAGAATCTTCGGTGGTGGCTGATGTCTGAATCTGTGACCATGGGACGTCCTTTTGTCCTTCCGGTTCCAGTTGCAGTGGTGACCACGGACACCTCCCTGATCGGGTGGGGGGGCATTTTCAGAGACTGACAGCCCAAGGTACATGGCAGGCACACGAGGCTCAATTGCATATAAACGTCCTAGAGATGAGAGCAGTTCTCTTAGCATTGCAGTTCTTTCAGGACTCTCTTCCTTTGGGCACGATTGCAATCCAGTCAGACAACATGTCCGTAGTCTGGTACATAAACAAACAGGGTGGAACCAGATCTTACCCCCTATGTCGAGAGGCTCTAAGAGTATGGCAATGGGCAGAGTCCACCCAACACTTTCTGATAGCAACACACATCCATGGAAAATCCAGCGTGATAGCTGACAAACTCAGCAGGGCAATTCTGTTGCCGCACGAGTGGTCCTTCAAAAACAAAGTCGTGGAAATGATTTTCCGCAAATGGGACCAGCCTTACTGCGACCTCTTTGTGACCCCCCCCCCCACAAACACCAAATGCAGCAACTACTTTGCCCTAATCCCTCAACAGGGACAGTCCCCGAGGGATGCACTCGTAAGTGATTGGCCCCCAGGACCACTTTATGCCTTCCCTCCTTCCCTCGATTCCCAAAGTTTTGCAGAAAGACAGTTTTCTGGACAGGGCACTTATCTTAATAGCCCCATAGTGGCCTCATCAAATCTGGTTCCCCTTTCTGAAGCATCATCTAGTAGAAGAACCTTGAATCCTGGACCCAGTGCTGGATCTTCTGACTCACTCGTCAGGAGCTCTTCACCCTTCACTTCAGTCCATCAAACTGACAGCTTGGCTGCTCCAGTTCCCAGAATAGCCAGGATCCAAAATTTATCAGTGGAAGCTCAACATATTCTTTTGTCCTCACATAAATCTTCAACCAGGAAACTGTACCTCAGTAAGTGGAAGAGGTTTTCAATCTGGGCTCAGCAGAATAATATTGATCCCTTTCTGGCCTCTATATCGAATATCATAGAGTTTCTGACCAAACTGTTCAATGAAGGAGCTGCAGCAGCAACCATTCATGTGCAACTGGCTGCTATATCTAATTTCTATATAGGTGAATCAGAAAACAGTATTATGTCTCACACGTTGTCGAAGGCCTTTCTGAAGGGTACGACGCATCTAAGACCACCAATTAGATCACCTATCGCTCCATGGAATCTGAATTTAGTCCTCTCCAAGATTATTCTGCCACCCTTTGAACCTGCTTCTTCCTGTCAGCTGAAATTCCTTTCATGGAAGACCATTTTCTTGGTGGCCATTACATCCACACGCAGAGTTTGAGTTGCAAGCCCTTTCAATTAAGCACCCATATTTGATATTCCACAAAGATAGGGTTTCCCTCAGGACAAACCCTTCTTTCTTACACAAAGTTTGTCCAGAATACACCCTTAATCAAGAGATTGAATTACCTGTTTTCTTTCCCAATCACACTAATTATTTGGAATATATGCTTCACAAGCTTGATGTCCATAGACAGCTTTGTTTCTATTTAGACAGGACAAAAGACCATAGGAGATCTGATCAATTTTGTCTCCTTCTCAGATTCCAAAAAAGGTGCAGCAGTATCTAAATATACTTTATCTAAATGGCTGTCTGATTGCATATCCTTCATATACCACACTGCAGACATTTCTTTGGAGAATAGTCAAGGCTCATTCAACCAGAGCTGTTTCTACTTCCATAGCCTTTTTGGCCAGACTACCCATTGATTCTATTTGTGCAGTTGCCACATGATCTAGGCCACATATCTTCATAACTCACTGCAAAGTAGACGAGGCCTCTAGGGACAAGGCTTCATTTGGTTCTGCTGTCCTTAGACAGGTACACCCATGAGCCGCCCAAGATTGTGGTGCTGCGGCGCTACCCATCAGTAAGAATGAAGGCGAGATTGAACAACTTCACATAAAGTTATGTACTCTCCATAACGTTCCATGTGAGTAGCTGTTCTCGCCTTCATTCTTACAACCCCCCCCCCCCACCTACCCCCTTCCAATGTCTGGAAGTTTGAGAGAGGCTCTATGTTTGCTTTTGGTTCTTCTGAGGAGTTTGCTCTCACAAGTTGTGTATGTGATTTCCTTTTGATAACTGATATAGATATTAGCACTAGTTGGCAGCAGACAAGATCTGGGGAAGGTGGAGGTGCATTATGGGATAGGGTTTTCGGCCTTGAGCTATTAGAGACCTCGGGCTTTGCAAATAGGCTGACTCAGAGCCAAGGATCGGCTCCGAACCCATCAGTAAGAATGAAGGCGAGAAGAACAACTCACATGGAACATTATGGTAAGTATATAACTTCTTTTTTCCCTGTGCAAAGCATATTTTAATTTTTATAGGCTCTTAGGTTAGGCTTGCAATCCAATGGACCATTGAGTGGCATAGCCCAGATTCGCATTTGCTCCCTAGCTCTGCCTTAAGTGACTTTCTCAAGCTCATACAGTGGGCAAATGAGTGCTGTGGGAATCAAACCATGTACCACAGGAACTATAGCTTATAGCCTTACCCTGTGTGACAACTTCAGTGGGTATATAAATTGTATAATGTTGTATGATGAATATGTATACTTAAAAATCATGAAGTGTAGTGGAAATAAATACAAAAAAAAACCCTCTTAATATAATTCAAGGGAAACAGCCTCTGTGCATGCCCCAATGGCTTACTCTTAAATTGCATAGGTTCAGTAAAGGCAGAAGATAGTAGGGAATAACAAGAATTTGGGGCTGCAGGAAAAAAAAAACAAATTGCAGCAAGTACTGTAAAATATAGCACCACATTACTGGCAGAATTCAAAAAAGTTATCACAATGTATACACAAGATGTACGCCTTTTAGGTACCTTTTTTAAATTCAGTGATAGCCCTAACACAGTGATTTTTGCAAGACATTGTTGAAAACTGTGGTAGGCTGTCTTCATGGTCAAGCTAGATGTTAATGAGATATTCTGGGGAAGAGGCATATACAAATTACTGTTGTGCTGTCCCATAAAACTAACTATGGTAAGACATTTATGCAGCTATGTAAATTAGCACGGCTGCTCCTGGCCATGTTCACTCGTCACATTAGAGGTAAGTAACTGAGGAGATTAGTAGATAGGTAGTGTTAGGGTTTATGCATGTGCATATGTGAGTGTGTGTGTCTGCCTGGACAGTGGCAGCAGGGAAGTTAGTTAATGGGCAGCTTAGGTGTACGTGTGTGGGGGAAGCACTAACCACTAGGGGCATGAATATCATGCCTTAATGTCACTTGCATGTAGTGTGGGTCTTAGTTAACATGAGCCACCAGAGAGAATTTTTTAATATTGTGCCTTAACGGCACTTACAAGTAACATAGGTTGGTGAACACTAGACACTAAGGATATTCTAGCGTGCCTTAAAGGTACTTGAGGTGCAGTAATCCCTAAACACGAGGAACACTGTAAATAATGTGCCTTAAAGGCACTACAGAGGAGTCTAACCCTGTCCCTCTCACCTCCCACAGATGAAATTGATTGTCTGGGCCACTGTTAGACACTGGGGATCTACTGTTAAAACAACATTATTAAGAATTAAAAAAATGTAAAGTATTAAGGGGGTAAAGACCTCAAACCCTGCATATTTGCACAAGAATCCTCAACATTAACCTGCTGCGCTGAGATGTTAGTACAACACACACACACATATATATATATATATATATATATATATATATATAAAATATTATTATTTTTTTTTTTTATACTTATAATAAGGATTTTGGGCATTATTTAATGCCTACAGCAGTTCATCCCATATGAGGGAAGGGACAGGAAGCATTAGGCATACCTTTCTCAACCTTATAATACAAAAACTCAAGAAAATCAAAAATTAATGGTGGGACAAAATTGGGGATGGATTTTACTCAGTCTTTATACAAACTTATAGAAAGTTGCTAACAAAAATTTTTGCACTAACGTGCATTTATTTTTTTTTTCAAAACAGGTTTATTGTTTTAACATATAAGAGAAATATCATAACAATTTTATACAAGTAATTAAAAATAGGTATTATTATAATATTCAACAAAACAACTAAAGTATTTACAAAGACATCCACTACAATCAGATCAATTAATTAAACTAAAATACCGTGCTATTGAAATTAGAATTTTTTTAACAAATTTTGTAAATTATCCCATACAATATAATATGATGTTTTACTAGTTGTTCTCATTCTAATTGTGCTTATTTCCATATGGCACATTATATTCATAACATTTTTAAATTCATTGAACGAAGGAGGTGTATCTGAAATCCAATTTCTAGTTATTATTTTCCTGGCCACTGCTAGGATAGACCATAACAAGGGAAGCTTAATCTTTTAACACATTGAGGTACAGGTGTGTTGAATAATATAAGAGACTTAGAAATAATGAAATTATCTGTAAAAGAGCCTGCAAAAATTCATTAATTGACTTCCAGTATTCTTTCAACTTCATACAGTCATAAAACATATGAGCCCAGTCAGCATTAATTTCTACATTACATCTCTTACATAGATTATCTTTATTATTTATTTTATTCATCATCAAAGGTGTATAAAAGATCTATGTAAAAATTTCCATGTATAAAGTCTCCAGACAATGGAAGATGTAGTTCTATAAGCAGATTCCAATATATATTGTTTATCTTGTTGAGTTGGTGGGTCCCCATTAATAGAGGTGAAATAATTCCAGTATGAATCTACACTGTAAAAGTTTCTTGTCTGATAATTTTATGTATATATGAAAGTTTACCTTTATCAGAAACTTTATGCTGTAAATTTAATATCAAGTAATCAATCAGTTTTGGAATAGATTCTTTAACTGTTATAGACATTAGATCTATTCTATCAATGAAATGTTGTCTAAAGATCTGAACCTCTAACCAGCAAGTTTCTCTTAGATCAAATTCTTGTTTTAAGAAATCTAGATTTTTAACTTTATTATCAGATATCAGCTGATACCAGTACTTTAGATCATTATCTATAGCTAAATGAGCTCCTTCAGAAGTAGATGACATAAGCATACCCTGAGTATACATTATAGGGAATACAATAAAATTCCATTCCCTATACTTAGGGTGCATGAATATAAAGTTACGATAACTAATAATAATATTTAATGGGTAACAAACCATATGTTTAGGTGTAATAGGTGAAGTACAAAATTCCTTTAGCAACCACAACATGGAGTTATTTACAATCATATTTTTATGTGTTAAGGAGATTTTCATGAAGTGCATACTAATTAGCTCCCAATAATCTTTCCATTTTGATATATGACTGATCTATTAATAAAGTAATAACTTTTATAATAGAAGAGATAATATATAAATTAAAGTCTGGAAAAGAAATACCCCTTGAGACCAGCTATTAGTATGTTTCTTTAATGCAATCCTAGGTCTATTAGGTGCCCATAAGAAATTTAACATTAGTGTATTCAGTTTCTTGATAATTATTTTTGTAGGTGAAAGTATTATTGATTGTATTAAGTATAAAATCTTGGGGAATATTATCATTTTAATAATTGTAAGTCTCTCCTCCATACTAAAAACATATTATTCCAGGTATTAAAAAGATTTTGTATATTAAGAAAACAGGTATTATAGTTATTATATATAATAGATTTAATATCTTTAGATAGTATTATACCTAAATAAGTTATCTGACCTGAATTGGGTACATATTTAGTAAAATCACTAATGAGAATATTTTTTCGTGTATACATAGGTAGTATTTTAGTTTTTTCTTCATTGAATATTAAACCAGAAATACTTTTAAAATTCATCATTTTAAAAGACTGCATAGAAGAATTAGATCCTGCTGATGTAATTAGAACATCATCTGCAAAAAGTTGAATTTTTGATGTTGTATTTTCGTCTATTTCAAAACCCTCTATGTCAGTACTGTTTCTAATCAAATTAGCCCAAGGCTCCATTACTAAAGTGAATAATAGTGGAGAAAGTGGACATCCTTGCTTTGTACCTTTAAGAATGGGTATTTTTTGTGAAACATATGTTCCTACCTTAATATAAGCCAGCGTTCCTTTGTATAAATGCTCAATTAAATTTACAAATGCATCAGAGAAGTTTGTGCATTTCAGTAAGGTAAACAGATAGTCCCAACTTACTGAATCAAATGCTGAACCTATATCAAGACTAATAAGTGTTAAATCTTTCTTTTTCCTATTTGCAAAATCAATTAATGTTAAAGTTCTTCTTATATTATAAAAAGTATTTCTATTAACAATGAAGCCCGTCTGATCTATATCTATAATGCCGGGGATGATTGTCTTCAATCTATCAGCAAAAATACTCATAAACATTTTATAATCAACATTAAGTAATGAGATGGGTCGATATGAAGAACATCTAGTTGGATCTTTATTAGGTTTTAAAATTGGTGAAATAAATGTATATTGCCAAGATGGGGGGGTTATTAACTCAGTTTGGGCCAAAATAAAAACCTTATGTATTAATGAATATGTAGTTTTAGAAAGGATTTTACATATCTCTGGTATAATACCATCATTACCCGGTGCTTTGTTTGATTTAAGCTTATTTATTTGTGTAATAACTTCTGTATATGAAATACTCTTGTCCAATAGTTTAATCTGTTGTTTATTAAGCTTTTTATTCATGTTTGTGGTTATAAACTCCTTTATTTTATCTTTAGGTTCCATGTTAATGTTGTTATGGTTAATCTTGTGAAAGGGATTTCTAAATTCATCCAGTATTTCTGGTATACTAGAAACATTCTTCTTTTTCCTTAGAAAAAAGATTTCTTTGATATGGTTTTGTTTATTCAATCTTTTTGTTTTATTTTTAAGTCTATGTAAGTATTTGGGGCTTATTGAATAAGACAAAAACTTGTATTTCTCTAAAGTTATTTTAACTTTGAGTTAAAATTTCTTTGTATTTCTCATTTAGTTTGTTTATTTCTTCAATAACTTTCTTGTCCATAATATTTTCTTTATTATTATGTTTATAAGAGTCTAATTTACTTTGAATATTTAACAATTCCTTATCCCAAGATTTCCTTTTATTATTATACCATCTGATACTTTGTCCATATAGATATGATTTTAAGGCATCCCAAACATAGACAATGGAGACTTCAGGAGTATTATTTATGTCTAGAAAATGTTGTACTTCTGAAAGTATATATTCTTTATAGTCTTTTAGCTGAGTTAAGTATGCTGGTATCCTTTTGATCTGAACATTATGAGTATTTTTTATCATGAATTCAAAAACAATTGAGTTATGATCAGATATAGGACATGAAATGATTTTGGAATTAATTAAATCTGTTACCATCTGGTTAGAAATAAAGACCCTATCTATTTTTGAATAAGTTTTGTATCTGTTAGAAAAAAAGGTGTATGGTAATGATTTTGAATCTATCTGATTATTAATATCATTCAAATGATAAGAATTAGCAAAATCATTTAAATGTTTTGCATTAGATGTAAGTATTCTTTTCCTTATAGTGGTAGTATCACTTTCATGTAGTATACAATTAAAATCACCAGCTAAAATAATATCCCCTATAGAGAATGATATGATCTTATCAATATGATGTTTCACTGTATTAATACCAATTCCAGGTATCCAATATATATTAATTAAAGTGCAAGTCTTCCCATTAATTTGTATTGTAACCATACAAAACATTCCTTTGTCATCCTGAAAAGACTTAATGGTTTTAGGAATGGGCATACTTTTATTCCATAAAATAGCCACTCCTCTTTTTTTCTGAGTGTGCTCTGAACTAACCAATACTGTATACTTATTAGTGGCTAGTTTATCAATATCTTTTTTCAAGAGATGGGTTTCTTGCAGGAAGACTAGATTGGCCTTGTGTAAATTAATGTATCTTATTAGGCTTGCCCTTTTACACGGATTATTCAATCCATTAATGTTTAAAGAAATTCTTTTTAAAGATGTCATTTGGCATTTTAAAACTCAAGAATCTTATGATCGAAATAACAAATAACAAGATAAATAATGTTACATCTCCTCTTTTAGGTGTACCTTTAAATATAGCTGTATTTATTAAATCTCTTATGGGATTTTGTATAGGATTCAATTTTGTTTGTAGTGACAATGAGTGTACAAAATATATTGTGGATGTCAAAACTATATACATATAACAATGAACAAGTGAAAATAATGTAAGGATTAAACCTTGCATCCAGCCTGGAGTTGAAAACTCCAACTTAGAGTAGTATTTACTACTCAAGTTAACCCCTACCCTAAGCAGCAGTACCTCAGCTACCACCTTATCAATTTAATACTAGTTATATTTAACTGAGGTTAACAGTTTTCAATTCAATTATCTATCAAGACAAAACTACACATTTGGTAAAACAGCATCATATAAACTAAAATAAACTTTTTTTTTTAAAACTGTTCATACTACTATATAGATCTATGTAATATATAACACTTGTATTCAAATAGCATTCAAATAATCTTGATGTTAGAAATCAAGAGGAGAGAAAATTAGGTTCTAACATTCATTTAAATCAAAAACTTTGGCTAATATGATTCAGACATTACATATATTAAGATGCATCTATTTTCTGTCATGTGAATACTATTAACAGCTTCCAAAAAAAAAATCTTGAATTGTTTGTATATGAGCATTTACTTAAACTCATTATTGTCAATAGAGTAAAATATTGTATTCATAAAAATTATTATAAATCATATTGCATAGTTATGCAAATTCTCAGAAACACTTGCATTATTAAAAAAAAAAAAGCCATCACACACACACACACACACACACACACACACACACACACACACACATATATATATATATATATATATATATATATATATATATATATGATCTCACTGAGTTATGTCCTTGTTGAGCACTATCCTACTTGCTGTCCCTAGAATAAATCTGTCTGCTTTATAGAAAATAATGCACAGCAAACACATTTTAGTAACCAGATTTTACAATCATGCTAACCTACTGCTTTAAAATATATCACATGACATTTCTTCCAGAATAGAATTATAAAATTGTTTATGCTTGTCAATCAGATGAATTAAATGAATTATAATAAAGTATATGTTTGGAACAGAAGTTTTTAACACAGATTATTATGCTGCTGTTAAGTAGATTTTCAGAAACATTTAAATAAATGTTTCATTTTCCATGCCTTCTAAAATAAGACATTTACTTATAATGAGTTTAAATGATGTAGTTTCTTGTAGTAACTGACATTTTATGAATAGAGTATTTTTCCTGAATCTGTGGTGTGTCAGTATGATAACTAGGTCAGAGGTTATACTAACTGCTTTCAGTTTCTCTGTGAGAATTCTGTGAGTTGAAGCTTTTGAAGTAGTTCATGGACACTGTGCATGAGACAGCCCACATCACAGATTGTCTCCCTTAACATTTTGGCGGGAAACTTATTAAAACTTGTGGCAAACATTCATTTTGTCAATAGAGTAAAATATTGTATTCATAGAAATTATTATAAATCATATTGGATAGTTATGCAGATTCTCAGAAACACTTGCATTATTATATAAAAAAAAAGCCATCACACTCACACACACACACACATACATACACACACACACACACACACATATATATATATATATATATATATATATCTGATCTCACTGAGTTGTGTCTTTGTTGAGCACTATCCTACTTGCTGTCCCTAGAATAAATCTGTCTGCTTTATACAAAAAAAATGCACAGCAAACACATTTTAGTAACCAGATTTTACAATCCTGCTAACCTACTGCTTTAAAATATATCACATGACATTTCTTCCAGAATAGAGTTATAAGATTATTTATGCTTGTCAATCAGATGAATTAAATGAGTTATAGTAAAGTATATGTTTGGAACACAAATTTTTAACACAGATTATTATGCTGCTGTTAAGTAGATTTTCAAAAACATTTAAATAAATGTTTCATTTTCTATGCCTTCTAAAATAAGACATTTACTTACTAGAAGAAACTACATCTTTTAGACTCATTATAACTGGCATATTTTATGAATAGAGTATTTTTCCTGAATCTGTGGTGTGTCAGTGTGATAACTATGTCAAAGGTAATACTAACTGCTTTCAGTTTCTCTGTGAGAATTCTGTGAGTTGAAGCTTTTGAAGTAGTTCATGGACACTGTGCATGAGACAGCCCACATCTCAGATTGTCTCTCTTAACATTTTGGCGGGAAACTTATTAAAAACTAGTGACAAACATTCATTTAGTAGTGTAAATGCATGTAAACATGACAAAACCTTCACAATGTATTCCACAGACCATTACAGCCTCTTACTTCTTTTCAGAAAGAGAAACAAATTGAATCACAGCTTGCCATTAAATCTTCAGATATTTTGACTGGTTATGAAACAAAACATTATAACTGACATATTTTATGAATAGAGTATTTTCCTGAGTCTGTGGTGTGTCAGTGTGATAACTATGTCAAAGGTTATACTAACTGCTTTCAGTTTCTCTGTGAGAATTCTGTGAGCTGAAGCTTCTGAAGTAACTCATGAACACTGTGCATGAGACAGCCCACATCTCAGATTGTCTCTCTCAACATTTTGGCGGGAAACTTATTAAAAACTAGTGACAAACATTCATTTAGCAGTGTAAATGCATCTAAACATGACAAAACCTTCACAATGTATTCCACAGATCATTACAGCCTCTATGTAAGTGAAATTAAGCCCAAAATTACCAACAAGCAATAAAACTCAACATTCTTCTCCCAACTCAATTTTCATACAAATCCTATTATTCACTGTGCCCACACAATCAAAAGCATTTCTATATATTAATAAAGAAAAGAAAAAGAGAGTAGAAAATAAAAGGGAGTGAGGCAGAAATAAAAATGTAAGAGAAAGCTGTAAGAAGTATATACAATGGAATGTTACTTACTGTTTATATTAATAGAGTTAAAAATAAAACATATTATTTACTCTTATTTAGTTCTGATTATTATTAGTTAAAGCATAACAGATTATTTACAAACAGGCATAAGCAGTATAATCAAGAAAGTATAATTAGAAATAGCATTTGAAGAACTTATAAAACTTTTACAAGGAATAAATATGTTATTATTCTATTAATGATATTTTCATTACTGTTCTCTCCTGCCCTCCCCACCCTTTACCCACTACATAATCTAAATAGAATGTCATTGTTTAAACAAAGAAAATAATAAAAGGAGAAGGAAAAAAGGTAAAGATAAAAAAAATGTATCAAATTACTAACCTTACTTCTTTTCAGAAAGAGAAACAAATTGAATCACAGCTTGCCATTAAATCTTCAGGTATTTTGACTGGTTATGAAACAAAACATTTCTTTGCACATAGAGAATAACTTTGATTAAATCTTTTCCAAAATATTTGTGGCTTTCTGGAAATGCAGGAACTATATTAAAAAAGATTAATAATTAACTAAAATGATGAGAGAGAAAAAAAACATATAACAAATCATTTGTTTTTTAGTCTCCTCTTCTTCTCTGAAGTCTTCCACGAAGCTTCAGTTGCCAATCTCTTTAATGAAGAACTAGCCCATTCCATTTCTTCTATTTTATCCAAAATCCTTTTTTCTTTGACAAACAGTAAAGCAGAGTCTAAATCATCGAAAACCTTAGGACCATCAGGAAGGAAGATTTTAAGCTTGGCAGGAAACAGAAGGTATGTTTTAAACTGTGCTTTTTTAAGCTCCCTTATTAGTGGCAGAAAAACTTTTCTTTTAGCTATTACCATGGAAGAATAGTCATTATCAAAACGCACAGTTGTCTCATTAATCTTAACAGGAGCTTTAGCCCAAGCAGATTTAAGAACCATCTCTTTATCAAAAGATGATAGAAATCTAACTATAACTGATCTAGGATATTTTTTGTTAGAGTTAGTATTAGCTATAGATCTATGTGCTCTTCGATACCAAAAGAGAATGCTTCTGGTAAGTCTAAAGTTTTAGGGAGCCAAGTTGTTAAAAAAGAAGTAATATTGTTACCTTCAATATTTTCTGGCAGTCCAAAAATCCTAATGTTATTGCCTAGATCTATTTTCCAGGTCATCCAGCTTTGTTTGTAAATGTGTATTTTGTTTCAGCAGAAACTCAATGTTGATTTCCTCTTCTTGGATTCTATTTTCCATGTCATTCACAGCTTCTTCTATGCCTGTCATCTGGTTCTTCTGTTGTTGCAGGTCTGTATGTAACAGGTCTATTTGTTTTGTAGTTTTTTCTATGAAGGTGTCTATTTTAGTATCCATTTTATCCATTTTATCAGTAAGTTGCTGGATTATAATTATCAGAGACTGAAGTTCTTTCTTGA
This sequence comes from Protopterus annectens, assembly GCF_019279795.1. Taxonomy (NCBI): domain Eukaryota; kingdom Metazoa; phylum Chordata; order Ceratodontiformes; family Protopteridae; genus Protopterus; species Protopterus annectens. Next base: position 392,137,899 of record NC_056736.1, read on the forward strand.
TGCTGGAGTCTTGAGAATTTGTCTTACTGGAACTCATTTCAGACTGATAAACTGACAGGAAAATTTCCACAGTGATTTCTGACAGGAATATTGTTAAGATTTCCTTTCTTTTTTAGATATAGTTCAAGAACTATATAAAACAAACATATTTAGAAAGAAAATTACTTCAAAAATTGATTTTTTAAGTAATTAATTCCTGTCAGTGTAATGAAATTGGTGGAGCTGAAGAAATCTGCTGCTATCCTGTGTTCATCCTTCCTAACGTGCATTTATTGAAGGATATATGAAGTGTTTAATTCTAATGCCTGTCATCATGGTCTGACTGTAATCATTCATGATTTGCAAAGACAGGACAAAAGAGACTTTGGGGATGTTTTGACAACACACGGACAGATAATGGGGTATGTGGTGTGTGTGTGTGTGTGTGTGTGTGTGTGTGTGTGTGTGTGTGTGTGTGTGTGTGTGTGTGTGTGTGTGTGTGTGTGTGTGTTGTTTGTTGGAGAGTTAATGAGGGAGGGTGCTTTTGCTAACATGTTGTGGATTCTGCCACTGTTAACTACCACAGGAAAGTGCTGATCTGTAGTTATTGGTGATTCAGAGAAATGCAAATTAGCAATAATGAGGTTGTTCCTCATTGTGGCTAATGTGTCTCTGAATTGCAGAATTCAGCATCACATGTTACTGTACCCTTTAACACAAGCAGTGGGGTTTTTATGAAACCGCAAGTATTTTTGTTATTGCAAAGTCTCCTGTAATTAGTGTGCTTGCACAACTAAAAATACCAGTAACAAAGTTGTTGTGTCTTTCAGCTTTTCCCGGTTAGGGGTCGCCACAGCGGAACTCCGGTCCGCTAATGATTGGTAGTAGATTGTTACGTGCTGGCTTGCCGGGCCTAACGCACAACCTTCAACGAAGGAACGCCCATTCACTCATGTCACCACACAGAAGACGCTCTGAGAATCGAACGGGCAATGTCTAACTATGAGACGACAGCGCTACAGCAGCACCACCACCGCAGTGTAAAGAAAACTCCAAAATGTTAATTAAATACATTGTCATCAGAAAAAAGTAGCCTTGTAATTGTTGGCAATATAGCAGTTTCCATGCACCATTTGTAATAATCTTTTAAATAGTTTATGCAGAACTGTACCTTAACTGGCTATAAAGTACTCAAGTGACTTTTTCAGCAGTTGCACATACTATGATTAATACTGAATAGAAAACAAAGGTAGTCAGTGAGTATAAATTTGTGGATAATTTAACAGTTAGCATATGTTTTGTAATCATTAGTATAAGTTCTGTTTCAGCAATGTAATCATGCCAGGTACTGAAAATTTAATTCTAAAAAACTGAATGCAAGTTTATGACTGTGGTCTTTTTCAGGAGTGACCACGAGTGAATCTTTGTTTTGAGTGTCGATAACTTCCATAATTTTAGGCTGATTTGAAGAAAGCATACCAGCTAAAAGACATGGTAATGCAGCAAACACATTTAGCATTCAGTAGGTCTAAGGAGCAGAAATCCCAAGACTTTCAGACATGATGGTTTCTTCATTGTTCAGCCCTTGCCCTAGCTCCCTGTGGAATGACTGTTGTATGGGGAAATGAATGGGCTGATCATTTAGCAGTGAGTTGCCTGATAGGAAGGGACTTGTGCAAGAAAGTAGCAGATTATATATTTTTTTAGTTTGCAGAGCCTTTATGTAGCCTTTATATAGACTTAATTGAATGCTTTGTTTCCATAAGTACCTCTAGCTTCATTAAAACCTTAAGTGTAGGCAAAAACAGGGTAAATCTTATTATAAAAATCATCGTATAATGCCGAAGTCAATCAACTAACAAGTATATTGTCAAGCTCTCTTATGTTGGGTAAACCTTGACTATCACACCCTCTTCTGATTGCTGTCTTTCCTACCTATAAGATGTTATTTCATTCTGAAATTAATATGTATATTGAATTTAATTTGGCAAGTAGATTCCACTGTGTTAACTTATACAGAAATACTAAAAATATAAGTGTCAGAATTAATTTTCTTTAATAGAATTATTTATAAGCAAGCTAGTCCAGAAAATGTACTTGTGTTCCCCGAGAATTATTTTGGAGCAAGTTAGGCCAGAAATAATTTGTGTTCTGTAAAACATTAAGCTACATCTGCATGTTGCAGGTTTAGGTAAGAGACCATAATGTCGCTTTGTTACAGACAGACATATTATGGAACATTGCTTGTCTGGGAGAAGTAATTGCAAGCAAAGACATTCTGCCATTGTATTTTTTTCTTTGCTCTTATTGTACGTTCTGTAATGAATGCAGCATTATTTGTGTGAAGGGAAAATGTGAGATCATGAGAAATCTGCTCAGAGTTATGAGAACATTATGAGATGTAACTATCTGAACTAGCTTGGAATGATGCCTGCATTATTTTTGTCAGTTTAAAGTGTGTGAATTATGATTTGAAAGGAATATGCCAAAAATGTATCAGCTAAGCTAAAATCACTTTGATTCACCTATTTAAGTTAGTCATCATCACCTGTCTTTGATTTACATTATAATCCCAGTAGCTTCCAGTACTATTCTGGATCAGTAAAGATTCTTGCCACAACATGATTTGTCTCTCAGTAAACTTCTTGTGCAACATGCAGTTAGCATACGTTGTAGACACTGGTCTTGTGACCCATTTTCAGGGGGATTCCAATGTGGTATTTGTTAGCCAGAAAGGTTTTGGGAAACACTCCACCCCCTCATCACCAAGGACCTTGGGAGTTTTAACACTCACCAGAACTGCTGCCATTTTAGTTAGCTGCAATCATGGTTTAATGCCTCATTCAGTGGGTGGCTGGTTATCATGTCTTCTCTTTGGGCCTGTGCTTTTTTGGATGGCAGCTCTTTAAATTAATTAATACTGCAGCTGTACTGGTATTTGTGGCCTGCACTTATGAATGAGAATGCGACTTCACTTTTTTTCAGTTTTTCATGTATCTCTTCTGTGTACTTGTTTCAGTTATTTGAAGAGCCACTGGGATATTCATAAACAATAGTATGCATTGCATACCAGCATGTTCTGACTGTGTGTATCTAGTCTGTGTATGCTGCCACATTTAGTACTAAACCTTTTTATTTTTATTGATTATATTGAGTAGCATGTCCCCAAAGTAATAGCAAATTACTCACCCCTAGCAGTCACCATACTGGTGCGCAGAGAGCCACTGTTGACATATCAGTACGTATTTTCATGCATCAAGATATTGACAGTGTACACCAACATACTGAGCAATAAACAGAGCACCATGGGAATCTTAAGAAATGTCCTAGTAACAGGGGAAGGATGCATGCTGTAACTGCAACTCAACTAAAATGCAACTCTTACCAAGTGTAGATACCATTAAATGAAGCATCCAGACCAACCCCTGGGCACAGCACCTGCAATGCAAACACAGATGTAATGATTTTGTTAGCTAATATATAAAATCTGAGGTTGTTTTATCTTGGACAAGCCCCTATATATAAAGGTACAGTAATCTTGTAATTGTAGATTGCAGGGATGGGGTGCAGAGGTGTTTGCCCTTCCTGCAAATAATGCTTTTTTCTATTTTTTTAAGACTTTTAATGTTGACAATCCTGTGATTACTTTGTAGCTTGTTGTTTGTATTTTTTTTTGAGTTGCACATGTATACTACGAACTATTGTCACAAACCACCCAGTGAGCACATTCTGGAAGGGTTCGAGTGCAACGCAAGTCCACCAAAATACCATGTAAAATCTTGTTGTTCACAATCAACAGTGAGACGACACAGTACAAACTAGACATGACTGCTTCACCATGTGCCTGTTGTGTAGGCAGTATTGACCTGAAAACATGAATGATATATAATGTGGCATGCAAACAGCATGTATAAATACAGACTTACTGTCAAAGCAACACATCTCCAAAACACAGCAGTGACGCATGTTGGCAGCTAGCGCCCACATGCTTACTAATACTGATACAAAAGTGTCAAAATATGAAATTATTTAAAATTAATATAAACAATAGCATACTTTGTATAACATGATGCTATGGCTCATCATTTCTTTGCTTAAACTGGTGTGAGCCCACTGTACTGGTGGGCTTTCCTGGATCAGCTACACTGTCAAGATATTCATGTAATGGTCAATAAGAGCACCTAGCTGATAGGACTGTAGAGTGTAGTTTATGTGGGCAGTGGGACATGCCACTATGACCTCCATCTCTAGAATCTGTCTCCCATCTGCATGAGTCATAGAGGGCCCTCTAGTTAGGGGAACAGACTGAGGCAGCATAGGCCATGCAGAGTAAAAGCTGTGGTCTAGAATGTTTTTTGCTAGCATAATGTGGCATCCCTGAACTTCAGAAAAGCTGCCTGGTGAATGGCTTTATAGTTTTCCGAAGCTCTAAGCATAGTACAGACCTGTCTGGCCATTTCCTCCACATGTGCACTGTTATCTGTTTAGATGCTGAAAGGATTCTTCAGCCACATCATTTAGATGCTTTGCTTGCTCATGAAGGCACTGAACCTCCTCATGCAGGGCTTGGATCCTCTGCTTTTGTTGGGAGCCTCTGCCTTTGGGTGTACAGCCACTAGAACCTCTTCCCATGCTTCCTGCTACTGTCCTTACTACCTATATGAAAAACGTAAATGAAGTAAAGCACACATCACTTCACAAACACAGGCACTCTGCAGCTGCATTGAAACATCAGCAACATACTGTGGCTAGGCACAGCATCAGGAACAGTAAATGTCCCTTGCATGCTGTATTGAATTTGTATGATCCGATTTACCTGACAGCTGAATCTTTTTGAATGTTAACATTTATGTAGATGTATATGCTGTAATGCGCATACTGGCCTCACATTACAAAATGTATGTGTTGTGAGATGCCACCCCACATGGATAGGAACATGCACAAACTGCATAGCATAGCTGATGGTTGTGATATCCATGATGAGATAACTACAGTGTTGTCTGATGTAGCGGAATAGTACTTTGTGGCTGAAGGCACCTAAACTGGTTGGCTTGATACTGGTACCAGGGCCATGGGAACATGGCAATCTCATGTGAGCATAACACACGTATGCCTATGATGTGTTTCTCCACAACCTTCCCAAAAATAAAACTGTGATACTTTGCACCTTATGACTTAGTATTCGCATACCTGATGCAGAGTTTGGAGGCCTCACTACAGCAGAAAGTCATGGTGCAGACATTAATGCATGGTATGGAGACATGTGCACACAAGCCTCATGAATATAATTGTGCATACTGTGTGAATGTGTTATTTATTTATTTATTTATTTTGCATGTCAAAAAAGGAATACTTTGGTGTACCCATTTAACTTACACATGTAGACTCTATGATGTAAACAATGGGTTTGCAAGCCTGTCTGTACTTAATGGCTCATCTGTCAGGCAGCTGCCACCGTGCCTTTGGGGAGAAAAGAAATGGTGACATGTATGCATATATTAGCAATGAGGTAGCATGCATCTGCTAGACCATCACAACTATGAACAATTTACAGTCACCGGTCATGACTTACCATGAGACATGCCCAGCAAGTCCTGCTAGAGACAACTATGCGAGAAAAGTAAGCACCATGTCCAGTAGTCCATGTTGTGCCCAGTTCATAAATCTTACAGGGACTATGCAGTTTGCTGTCATATCCTCAGGACACAGTGGATATTTCACTGAAAGGAGACGGGGGCCACTCTAGGGAACCATTCCTGTTCTGTAGATGTGTCTGTGGAGTACACATTGAGGTCATTGTGCAGAATGGTCACAAGAACTGGGTCAGGGACTAACATCACTCACAGCAGATGTTACAGAATTGTCCAAAAGATCTTAGTATGCATGATGTACATTACATATACATATACATATACACAAAAAGACACACACTCTTCTGTGATACAGTGGAAATGGTGCAGAATTGTCACAGTACCCGTGTTAAAATCCTATACTTACAGACATATTATTCTTGGTCCACAAATGTTCATAGTGATGTGGCATAGGGCATCCTGTATACATTATTGAAAAAGCTGCAGGGTGAGACTGTTAAAGAATAATGTCTTTCCCATTTTGGTAATGACAGCTGTAAGCAGGTCAGTGGAATAGCCATGGGTACCAACTTCATGAGCATTGTAACAGTTCTGTGGGAAACCAAGTACATTATAGAACAAGTCTTTAAAGGCATGTTTCCAAGGTATTAGACTAAATAAAATTTTCCATGTAACCTTTCTGGTTTTATATTGTTATTAATTAATTATATACATTACAGTATCTGTCTTTAAGTCCAGAGAATTACATTTTATTAATTGAGCTTAGTGTCCATGATGATGATGTCAACAGTTTAAAAAATTAAGTTGTTAATAGGGCCTTATCGTTTTTTGAACATAGTCCTTAATGTTAAGCTGGAGAAAATTAATTTTGTGTATGTCATTCTACACAAAGGTTATAATGACAACAGGCTCCTTATTAAATATTTAGAGAAAGGAGGTCCACAAGTGTGCATCCATATCACGTTAAAATGGATGTGGTAAGTCGGCAACAAGCAAGATGCTTTACACTAACTTCTGATGAAAGTAGGGGGTTTGAAACTTTGTTTTTAGAAAGCGACTGCCCAAGGGAGAGGTTTATTTTATTTATTTAACATTTGTTTAACGGGAAAGTCTGACTAAGAATGAAGCCAATTTTCAGTGGAGGCCTGGGGAGAAATGCTCCAGATGTATGCCTTTGTAACATCAGAGGAAACCCACACAAATGCAGGGAGGACATGCAGACTCCGCACAGGAGGCTCTCCAGCTGAGAATTGAACCGGAGAACCTCTGGCTGTGAGGCGACAGTGCTACTGCTGCACCACTGCGCCTATTAAGATGTTTGACTTGGTCTTTTAGGTTCTTCAGATGTAGAAGGATGGTAGCTTCAGCTTTATTACACCTAACATGGAAGACTGCATGGAGATTGAAGTTATGAATATAAAGTGCCTACCTACTTTTACAACAGACTCACTGCAGATTAAACAGATCAGTAGTGACAACTGTAATATTTTGAAGGGTAGTGAGGTATTGTCTGCTGTAGTAATAGGGCCTGCCACAGGAGTTGTCAGTAAGAGAGCTAGAAATTTACAAAATGATTTTGAAAGTAAGAAAGTGAGGCAACTAGATAAAACTACACAGAAGGCTAAATGTATTGATGCATGCAAGATATTCTGAGCATCTCACTAACAGTACTTATTTTTTCAAATGAAGTGCGCCTCTGGTTTACAGACTGTATCAACTACACAACATTTTCCAACTCTACCAGTTCATTATCTGCTATCACAGCCACTTCTGAAAAGGGAGTTCCTCCAGGCTCTAGCCTTGTCCCACACCTATTTTCTTTGTTCTTAAACAACTCCCTCTATGTATGGAGATGATTCAGTCCTTACAAAGTGCATTTACTGTATGTTAGATCTTAGCAACTCACTACAGAGTGATTTTGCTAACTTCTGGCCGTGGCTACATGAAAACAGCCACTGTCTGAGCACTGATTAAACTACAGTGATGCAGTATGGCATTTACAAAAGATTGTCACATGCCGTTGGATTACTTATTCCAAGGGCTGCCCACTACCCTTAACCAACAAATATATGGGGGTCCTATTATTTCAGACACTATTTTTAAAGCTGCACATTGGAAGCCCATCCTAAAATGTATTTCGGCAAGTAAAAGCTGCTTATAAAATGTCTAACATTCTCACAAAAGGAGCCAAACAAGTCATAGTCATTAACATCTTCTTCCCTAGACCTGAGTTTTGCCATCCCCGTAATTACTGCAAAGCTTATTAAGAATGTCCAAAACTTACAAAAGGAGGAGAGAAAATACTGTGTCTTATACATCATTGCCCATTTTCTGAACATCCTGCCTAACCATAAATAAAAAAACGCTGGCTTCCCATACTAGCCAGAGACACCTACCATCAAAAGACACTGCCCTACAAACTCGTAAATGATGGCTACTGCCCTCCATTGCAGAACAAATGACACTTCAGCAACATATGCCCAAAATGAAATTAATGAAACTTTTCTATGCAGAGCTTCCTATAGTTTGGTGACAGCTGTAAAACCATTTTCAAAAAAAAAAAAAAAATTCTATTAAGTGCTCCCAACAGACTGAAATTAAGATCTCTCTTCAAAATGTTTCTTCAGAATAACACTAAATATACTTGTTTCAGTATAAATAGCCACCATCATTAGAACTGATAATGTCAGCTTTGATGTTCCCTTCCTTTAGTATTCTAAGTTTTATGCAAAGCATGGCGACTATCAGTCTCTCTCTTTTTTTTTTTTTTTTGTCTAAGACACCGCGGTGGTGGTGCTGCGGTAGCGTTGTCGCCTCACAGTAAGACGCTGTCCGGTTCGATTCTCAGCTAGAGCATCTTCTGCGTGGAGACCTGCATGAATGGGCGTACCTTCGTTGAAGGTTGTGCAACAGGGCTGGTAACTCGGCACGTAAAAATCAACTACCAATCATTAGCCGACCGGAGTTCCGCTGTGGCGACCCCTAACCGGGAAAAGCCGAAAGGCACAACAACAACATCTTCTGTTTTGTCTAAGCTGTGGTGGTACAGCGGTAGCGTTGTTGCCTCACAGCAAGAGGCTCTCCTGTTCGATTCTCGGTGGGAGTGCCTTCTGTGTGGAGTCTGCATGTCCCCCCCGCAGTCGAGTGGCCTCCGAAAGGCATGCGTGAAAGGGCGTGCCTTCGCTAAAGGTTGGACGTCTGGTTGGCAACTTGGCACCATAAAAATCTACTGCCAATCATTAGCGGAATGGAGTTCTGCTGTGGCGACCCCTAACCGGGAAAAGCCGAAAAGACTTGATTGACCTTCTATTGTCTAACATGCACTCACATACCCTGTTTATTTCTAACATTAAACCCAGTACAATATTAACATTTGCTGCTTCTGTACTTCCCAACACAGTCCTTACTGTATTTTTTTCAGACTGAGATATTGCATTCATGTAACCTATAATACCACTCTTATCATGTCCTGCTTCACACTGAAAGGGGTCCTGATGGAGAGATGAAAAGTCAGCAAGCAAAGGAGCGTAGTAGTGCTGAAACTGAATTCATCCTCAAGTCTTTGTGAGTACCTTCGCGAGGTGGACCCAGTTTTTCATAAAATCTCACCAAGGCGACACTGATATATATACTGTTTATATAGCATATATCATGGACAGAACAAATAAAAAAAGAAAGCTGGGTGCACAAGACCCAGGATAAAAAAGTGCCCAATCCTGTTAGGTGCACTGGTGCCAGGACTGGAAAAAATGATGGTGTAGAATCCTGAAAATACAGAAACAATCCTACAGTGGGGCCAGGCTCAGGGGGAGGATGGCCCCCCTGTTGTAGAAGGAAGTAGTAGTCCACAAAAACGACAAAAATTGATTGCCCAAAGAATAGCCATAAAGATGACAGAGTGGACTGTTGAAGATAAGAAAGAAATTATGTATTGTTACTATTATGTAAAATGCCCAGAATTTCCAGACACAAGATATACAAAACGATTAAGAGACAATCGTATTTAGATATGTTACCAATTCATGTAACACCGTACGAATTGCAGGAGGAGTCATTACTGAGCACATTGAGGGTGCTGCGAAGAGCACTTTTGGCTAACATCAAAGAGTGAAACAGTACTAATTTCATGAACTTTAATCTTACTTTGACTTAGGAATGGGGTCCATTCCCGTCAAGTATTGGAAACCCAAAAGACTTGTTGAAATTAAAAAAAAAAAAATTAATTTCTTACTGTTATACAAATTTGTCTCATTAGGTGTTTGTTGGTATGAAATAGCCATCTCGGAGTTGGCATATAGGTTCATAGTTGTGTACTAGGCTAATGGCCCTGGAGCCTTTACAAGCCTAGCCCATAGGATTACCCTGGCATTGTGCCACCCGACCCTAGTTCCCAGTGCCTCTGTCGAGTAGAGCCACTGGATTGATCCCCAGGGTGAATTTTCTATTTCCCATCAACTCATCATGAGTTCTCTTGTAGAGGGCCAGTGAGGTGCTCTGTTTGACATGTATGGGAAGTCTATTCCATAGCATGGGCAGTCGCTGGGTTATGAACCTGTCCCTCCAGCATGTTCTGTTGATTGTGGTAATGAGGTTGATGTCTCTGGAGCGTGTGGTGTGGAGGGATTGGGATTTCTTTAGATGTAGCAGTTCTAACAGAGCTGGGTCAGACATGGCTTTGTAAGTCAAGCAGAGATTGCCTCTAAGTAGGTGATACGAGACAGAGAATAGTTGGAGTGTTTTGAGTCTGTCCATATAGGACAAGTGTTTAAGGCCTAGGATCCTCTTTGTGAGGTACTTTTGCGGCCTCTCCAGTTGTTGCAGGTGTCTAGTGAGGTACATGCCAAATGGGGCACTGTACTCAATGATTGGCCTAATGAAGGAAGTGTAGAGGGAGGCAATGACCTCTTTCTTCCTGGATGCAAAACCCATAGTAATGAGATGTGCCACATAGAAGGACTTTCTGATCACAGTGGCAATGTGGTGCTCAAAATAGAGGTTGCTGTCAACCTGTGTTCCCAGATCTCTTCTAATGCCTTCTGTGTTCAGTGGACTACCATCGATGTGGTGCAAGTCTCTTCAGCCATTCAGTCTCTTTGCTTTGGGACTTTTTGTTGTAGGTCTTGACATTTCAAGTGGCTACCAGAACATTGTGTTTTGAATTAAGTACAGGTTATAAATGTGAAGCAGAGGTGTGGTTAAAAAGGCTTTGCATTGTAAGATGAGTAGAAGTAGGTTGTCTGCATCGGGGGGGGGATGTTTGGAGTTGTTATACATCTTTCCTTTATGAATGCATGACATAATTGTTAATTATTCATGTGTTAACAGTGATTTATATTTTTCCTTATTATATTACATGTTGTTTTGTCTTGATTGTGACATAATTACGTTTCGTGTTTGATCTTTTTTTTTTTTTTTTTCAAATCTTTGTTTTTTATTTTTTGGTTGTTTCATTAGGCAAATTGTTAAATACAGTTTACAGTTACAGGTGATAATACATTGAAAGTAAACCATTTATAAAGTTAGTTAAAACAATTGTTTGTTCTAGTAATAGACAAGTACCTTTAAAGTTAGTTTTTTTCAATATGAAGAGAGACAAAGATGAACAGACAAATGAGAAATATGACAATATTAACATTGGTAATACATAATGTAGCTTTTTGCACATAGTCCAGAATGGATTAGATAACTATCAGTGTTACAGAATACAGGGAAAAAAGAAAATAACTTCTATATACAACTATTTACAAATAGTGCTACAATATAATGACAAGATTCCAATTACATTTAATAAGATGAGATAATTTTTATCTGTGTATGTATCTGAATGTACAGGTAACCGTTAGAGAACACAGCAGAATAATACTCTGAGGAGGAGACTGGTGGCAATACTACTAAAGGACAATGAATATAGAAAAACATTGTTTGCTATGTTAAGATGCAATCAAGGGTAATACTCCAGAACCCAAGGTATTTAACATTATTAGTGGTTAGTTTATGAGATAAATTTACTCAGATGTCATGTAAAGTTGCCCCAATGTAGTTTAGAGTGATATGACCAATTCTGTGTAATATACAGCTTGATTAACATGAAAAGAGCAGTCTGTATCCTGAGATCATTAGAGGGTATGTCCGCATGACATATATGAAGTATAGCAAATTCCCAGGAGAGTGTGGATTTACCATAGCCCATTTTTTAAAGTTTGATCCTTAGGGAATTCCATAGATTCTGAGCATATTTACAGTACCATAGAATGTGTAGGAGGTCAGCTGTAGCTGTGGGGCAAAAGGGTGAAGTGTTAAACGTTCTGGAGTATATTAATGACTAGGTATATAATAATTTTTTAAAGGGGGCAAAACTGTTCATGTGGTTAATTGCTTGGGAGAGATGAGCATCTGTTAGGTCAGGGTTTTTGTTTCTCCAATATTGTGCAAATGTAGTAGATGATAGGTAAGTGATTGAAAGCATCTTTTTGATTTTTAGACATTTTAGGAATGATGTAGCCAAGTTTATTTCTTCTTGTAACTTATTTGGGAAGCATCATAAGGTAGAAATTAATTCTCTGATTTGTCTCAAGATTATGGTGTATTTTGTTATTTAAGTTAAGTTTTATTTTGATATCATTAATGGAGTTGTCCTTTAAGTTGAAAGAAATCCCATACAGTTAAGGTTTTAATTTGAGGGAATTGATCTAGGTTTAGCATTTTGTTACCCAATTTTAGATTTGGGTTCAGGTGAATGAGCGTGTTTCACAGACCTAATGAGCTGAAGAGTTTTTGAAATATGTTAATCTTATGTTTAATTAGATTATGTAATGTAATGTGTTTTAATAAAGATTTATTTATGAAGGGTAGTGGTTTGTGGTTTATTTTACAACTTTTCACATGAGCCTGCCAGAGACCAATCCATTGGGGAAAGTGTGTTATTTTGTTTGGATTATGGTCTGCGATTAGTATGTTTCTACTGGCACAGATTGTCGTAATACAGTCTGAAATCAGGTTTCCCCAGTCCTCCCTTGTTTTTAGGCAGCATTAATTTTGATAATGAGATTCTAGGATTTTTAGGGAACCATATAAATTTAGTTAAGGTTCTGTTCATTTTTTTTTTCTGAAAAAGTTTAGAGGGATGATGATATCTGTTGAATTAAACTGGAACAGTATTCTGGGTTGAACGTTCATTTTTATTATTGCTGTTTTAGACAAGAAGGGGAATTCCATGTTTTTCCATCTGGTTAAATCATTCTCTATGGAAAACCATATTCTAAGAAGGTTATTTTGTAGGGAGTTTTTATGATTATGGTCAAATATTATCCCTACATATTTAAGAGTATAGTTCAGCTTTATTTGGGATATGGGAAAAAGAGCTTCTTTATGACTGTTCAGGTTAATTGGAAAGATAAGAGATTTTGAGGGGTTAATTTCGTAATTGGAAGTTTTTGATCAGATTTCAGTTGTATTTTGGACTTTAGTAAGATCAGTGTTGGGAAGCTGGAAATATATAATGAGGTTGTCTGTAAATGCTGAAAAGGCAAGACTATTACCCAGAATGTTGGGTATATGGTGGAAGTTTTTTTGCGTTAAGTATAAGAATAGGGGTTCAATATGTATGTTAAAGAGGTATGGAGAGAGGGGACAGCCCTGTCTAGTGCCATTATTTAGTTTTATTTTAGATGAGTGTAGCTTATTGATTACTGGTGTAGTATACAAAGAGTTATATAAGATTTTAATTATATTTATGAAACCGTCTGGGAAGTTGAAGTGTTGCAGAGTTAAGAATAAAAAATTGTGATTTACTCTATCGAAAGCCTTTGTGGCATCCAGTGTCATAAGGTATAGGTGAAGTTTGTGTTTTGCAGTAAATTGTATAGCCGCTTCTAGGGTAAGTGTATTGTCCCAAGTTTGTCTTCCCTTCAGGAATCCTGATTGCTGTGGGGATATAATTGAATGGATGGCTTGTTTAATTCTAGAGTCATAGCCATAATTTTGACATCTACATTAGTAAGCGAAATAGGAGTATAATTTGATGGATTAATTTGTCAGTATTGTGTTTATGAATAAAAATGATTTTGGAGTTGTTAAGATATAAATTAGCAAAGCCATATTTACAAATATGATCAAAGACTTTAAGAAGGCTAGGGACAAGTTTCAAGACTAACTTTTTATAAAAATTCGAAGTAAACCTGTCAGGACCTGGGGCTTTGTTACTTTTTAGACTCTTTATTGCTTCCATAATTTCAGTTTTTAGAGGGGTCTTGAAATTTTCAAACTGGTGCTTACCAATTTTTGGGAATGTAATAGCATTAAAGAAAGAGTTGAGAGATTGTGGATCTATTTTCTTCTGTGGTCCATGTAGTCTATCATAGATACTTTCAAAAATGCGCACTATGTCTTGATTATTTGTGATTTCATTATTGTGTTTAATTTGTGAATCTGTAGGTGGGTCTTGTTGAGCTTTTGTGAGCCGAGATAATAACCTAGAGGGCTGTTGAGTCTCTTTGGAGTAGCTAGGAGTTTCATTTTCTGGACTGAGAGATTTCGAGCATGCAAATGTTACAAGTCTATCTGTTGGTATTCTAGTTCAGGGCGTAAGTTTTCTTGGAGTGATTTTCAATTTCTTGGATTCTTTTTTTAATTTCGGACTCTTTCTCACTAGCATGTTTTTTAAAATAGAGGCCTTTTGGATCATCAGCCCACAGATTTTAACTTTTGCGGCTGCCCACAGAATGTCCAGAGCGATGTCTGAGGATAAGAAGTCGGTATTAAGTTCATCTAATATAATGTTGATTTCGTTAACTACTACTTCCTTTTCAAGAAGATTTGGGTTTAGGGACCAGGAGTGGTAAGTGTTTTGTTTAGGAGTATTATTTAAGAGGACAAGCTTCAGAGTTATTTTGGAATGGTTTGATAGAAATCTCAGACTGTTTGTATAAATAGTTTTTTCATTTAGGAGGGATTCTGAGATCAGAAAGAAGTCAATCCTAGACCATGACTTATAGCATGGTGAGTAAAATGTGAATCTGTCAGCATTATTGAGTTGGTTGTTTGAGAGAGAGAGTGGGGTCATCTAAGGTGAATTCTAGTGTGTTCATCTAAGGTCATTAATGCTTGCTTATTTTGTTTATTATTTTTGTTGGATTTATCATTTAGGAGGTCACTAACCATGTTCCAGTCTCCCCCTACTATATAGTCATGATGTTCTTCGTGTTTGACTATTGCAGTCATCACACTTGGGTTATCCTGCCAGGGGTAGCCCTCAGTCAGCCCAAATACCAGAGGCTTAGTATTTCTGCGTCGGTTGCTGTTGCTTCAGTACTGACGTCAGGTATAAAAACAGGCAGCCGACACCATTACATCAGTCTTTCTTGCCGAGGAGCCCGAAGCAGAAGCAGTTCGTACAAGCTGGTTGGCCACTGCCTGAGTTTTCTTTTCCGAAACTGAATCATCTTTAAGTCTTCTAAAGCTAAGTACCCCATTGGGGATCCTTTTTTCTTGCTCTAACCGATGTCAGAAAAAGTTAATAATTGTCTTGCCTGTGGAAAGCAAATACCACACCGAGATTTCCATTCTTACTGCATCACCTGTTTAGACCCAGACCACGACGTACCTTGCTGTCAGTTTTGTGCTTTGTTCAACGCCCAAACTGTTCATCATTGGGCCCTTATTATAGCTAAATACTTCCGTTCTCGATCTCCGTATTCTGAAATGGCTTTGGTAAGCCATCTGACTACTGATCTTCTGAAAAAAAAACATAAGGATAAAGATGGAGACAGACTGCACAGGTCCAAAACTGCAGAATACACTTCTGTTAAGCTAGTAGCCAGTTCGCCGGTACTCAGTGTGGTATTTTCACAGCCCCTGATGCCCGCTTCGATGGATTTGCAGGCCGCTACTGAGACCCGTTTGGAGTCTGGTATGCCACGAGACTCTTCTTTGACTATGGAACCTGTGGATGTCTCTACCTTGGATGGGTCCGGAGCCGCTGTGCAGGCACCAGCTTCTGAGGAAGTTCTTTGCATTACCGATATTCGACACAAACCGATGACTTCTTTCGCATCTTCAGTTCTTTCTAAAACTACCGAGTTTCTAAGGCCAAGAGTATGAGCTATGCCTAAAAAACAGACGACCCAATCTCAAGCGACTGCTTCCTTGCCACAATCTCAGATGCTTAAAATGGCAGAAGACCTGATCATGCTGATTAGGGGAAGCCAGCCTTCCCCTGCTAAAAAAAAAAAAAAGGGACTTGTCCCCAGCTTTATCTGCCCAAGAGTCCGACAACTCTAAGTTTTCTGATTATGAAGACATGCCATTATCTGCCTATGAGAATTCAGATGCAGAGGAACACATTCCTTCTGCCTCCCCTCCAGAGGATTTTTCTTTTAGTGAAACCCTACGTACTTTGAGAGAGCATTTTCATTGGGAATGTCAGGACTATCCTCAGTCCAAAATGAGACTCAGGGAATTTTTAGATCTACCGCAGCACAGACCCTTAGCAATCCTCCGGTTCTGGATGTTGTGGATGATGTCTTTATGGAATCCAGTCTAACTCCTGATACTTTACCTGCTCCAAGGAAACCCGACAGGTACTACAGAGTCCCTGACCCCCTGCTCCAAGGAAACCTGACAGGTACCAGAGTCCCTGACTCGCACAAATTTCTCTTCAAAAATCCTACTGCTGACCCTGAGGTTATCTCCCAAGGACCTAAAGGAATAAAAGCAACTACAGCTAAGAATCCCACCCCCTCAGACAAGGATTCCCGACCTTTAGACAGATGGGGTAAAAAAGTATACACCTTTGCAGCTCTTGCCATTAGAGCATTACATTGTCAGTTCCAGATGCTGAAAATACCAACAGCATACTATGGAACTTAAGCAAAAATTATCTACCTTTCCTGACTGTGCAGAAAATAAAGAATTACAGGAGCTTATGCATTCTGCAAGCCAAGTCAGCAAGCATAACCTTCAATGTGGGTTTTATGCCCTAGAAGCATCTTGCAGGGCATCAGTCACAGGTTCTGTACTTAGAAGGCATGCCTGACTTAAGGAGCAGACCTTACTAGACCATGCCAAATCAAAATTAGGATGCTTCTCTGAACAAGGACAATCTGCTTGGCACCGAAGCAGAAGAGGTTTTAAAAATGATGGAAGAAAAGGCCAAGTCTATGCATAGGCTCATAGGTTGGTACTAGGCTATTGGCCTTAGGGCCTATACAAGCCAAGGCATAACAATTCCCTGGATATTTCTTCCCACAATATTTACTTCCCTGGACCCCTGTCTAGCAGGGTGACTGACGTGATCCCCGGGGTGAATTTCCTATCTCCCATCCAATCTTCAAGGTTCCTTTTGAAGATGGCCAAGGAGGTGCTCTGCTTGACATGTATGGGCAGTCTGTTCCAGAGTATGGGGAGTCTCTGGGTCAGGAACCTATCCCTCCAGCATGTTTTGTTCATTGTGATGACAAGGTTTAGATCCCTGGAGTGTGTGGCTCTGAGGGATTGGGATTTAGTAGGACATGTCCAACAGTTCAGGGTTTGACATGGTCTTGTATGTTAAGCAGAGATCACCTCTGAGTAGACGATATGCCACAGAGTATAGCTGGAGTTGTTTTAGACAGTTAGCATAGGGCATCTGCTTTAGGCCTGTGATTCTTTTAGTGAGGTATTTCTGCGGCCTTTCCAGCTGTTGCAGATGTCTTGTAAGGTACATACCATACGGGGCGTTGTACTCTATAATGGGTCTAATGAGGGATGAGTACAGTGGGACAATGACCTCCTTTTTTCTGAATGAAAAGCCCTTAGTGATGAGGTGTGCCACATAGAAGGATTTCCTGACTGTTGTGGCAATGTGATTATTGAAGGTAAGACCACTGTCCACCTGTGTCCCTATCTCTCTCCTCACACTTTCGGTGTTTAGTGTACTGCCACCTATGTGGTAATTCATGGGTACATGTTTTTTCCAAAAGGGGATAACTATACATTTCTTGGCATTAAGCTTGAGCCCATGGCTCCAGCCTTCTAGCCTATAGTTCTTGCAGACAGTGAAAGATTTTTTGCAAGTGCTGCCTCCAAGATTTAGTAGGCATTGCCCCTCAAAACATTGGTCCTTTCCAGCGCCCTCAAGGACATCTCAAACTAGATCCAGGGGAAATGGATCCCCCCCCCCCAGATTACAGTGTCGGGGTAAGCAGAGATCTAAGCAATGGAGTACCTCCACTTCTAAAGCAGGGAGTGGTAAGCCACCCCCTTATGGAAAGAATTTACAATCACTTCTCAACTCCACCCCTCACCTCTGCCCAATTGCTCATACCCCTAGGAAGAAAAGTTGCCCACCATGCAAAAAATTGGACCTCCATCACCAACGATCGAGGAGTCCTCAACATAGTATCCCAGGGGGTACAAATTTTATTTCCACATGCTGCCAACCCCAAAAGGGTTCCCAGATCTTCCTCCAAACCAGTGGGCAAAGGCACAAAACCAAGTTCAGTCCCTGCTCTCCGTAAGGGCAATTCAGCCTGTTCCTGCAGAACAGATAGGCCAAGGTTTTTATTCCAGACTTTTCCTGGTACCCAGAAAAGAGGGCACCTGACACCCAATCTTAGATCTATC
Source organism: Protopterus annectens (assembly GCF_019279795.1). Taxonomy (NCBI): domain Eukaryota; kingdom Metazoa; phylum Chordata; order Ceratodontiformes; family Protopteridae; genus Protopterus; species Protopterus annectens. The sequence continues at coordinate 392,156,069 of NC_056736.1, forward strand.
CATTCTAAACCCCTTCCTGGTGGTACCAAAATTCAGAATGCTCACCCTACAGCAGCTTCTCCCTATGCTGTCCAAAGATGCCTGGTTAGCCACCCTAGACCTAAAGGATGCCTATCTGCACATCCCAATAAGGGACTCCTGCAGGAAATATTTACGTTTCAGGTCAGGATCTATGCATTATCAGTTCTCTGCACTTTCCTTTGGCTTATCCACTGTTCCCAGAGTTTTCACAAAATGCCTGGCTCCAGCCATTGCCTATTGCAGACGGAGAAATATTCAACTTTACCCCTGTTTGGATGATTGCCTAATTCAAGCAGACAGTCAGGAAAAGCTGTTGCAGCACCTGACATTTGTAAAGGACCTTCTAACCTCCCTGGGGTACACTGTCGACGAAAAGAAATCCAAACTAGTCCCCAGTCAAAAAATTGTATTCCTGGGAGCAAGCTTGGAGACAGCATCCCAGATGGCATTCCTTACTCCAGAAAAACAAGCCTGACAGGCTACTTCACTCAAATGGCCAGCAGAACCCAGCTATCTGCAAGGAAAATCCTGCAGGCTCTAGGGTTCATGGCCTCCTGCATTCTACTAATTCTGTATGCCAGACTGCATATGAGGAAACTTTAGTGGTACTTAAAAAGTCTTTGGTGCCAACATTCACAGGACCTGGAAACAATCATACCTATGGTACCTTGTCTAAGGAAAGAGTTCTTTTGGTGGGCAGCAACATGCAACCACAACAAGGGGCTTCCCTTTACACAACCCCTCGCTGCCCAGACCCTAACCACAGATGCATCAGATTATGCCTCGGGTGCACATCTGGAAGACAGGTGCAGTCAGGGCCACTGGAGCCCAAATCAAATTCGTCTGCACATCAACCAAAAAGAGATGCTAGCTGTTCAACATGCTCTGACAGATTTCAGATCCCTACTCTCACCAGGGCCCTTACTAATCAAAACTGACAACACCACAGTGATGTGGTACATAAACAAGCAGGGGGTAACCCACTCTTACCCATTCTACAGGCTAGCCATGACCCTATGGAACACGGCCTCAGCCATGCATATTCACCTGCAAGCTCAATTCCTGCCAGGCAACCAAAATTCTCTGGCAGACAACTTAAGCAGAAATCTCCTAGACCCACACAAATGGCAATTTAAACCAAATCACCTTCAGCCTTGTGACCCAGAAATGGGGTAGTCCAAAGGTGGACCTATTTGTCTCCCCTACAACCACCAGCTCCGCAAATTCTCCATCAGGGTACCTCACAGCAAGGCCTGGAAAGTGGATGCCCTATCCTTCCAGTGGGCAAACCTCTCAACCTATGCATTTCCCCCTCTACCTCTTCTTACAAGAGTATTACTCAAGATAAGGGAGGAAAGACCAAGGGCAATCCTGAGTGCTCCAGACTGGCCATGCCAACACTGGTACCCCCTACTGCGCAGTCTGTCCCCATTGCCTCTATGGCACCTACTCAAAATCCCTACTCTCCTGACTCAGCAGGAAGGACAGTTCTTGCATCCACAGTTGCAGACCCCGAACCTTGCAGCCTGGCTTACCCCTTGACTTCTTCTCCAGTGGCCAGCCTAAGCAAGCAGGTACTGGATGTCGTATGTGAAGCCAGATGATCCAGTACAAGGAAATCCTATGCTGACAAGTGGAAAAGGTATTGTTCCTGCATTCACACTAAAGGAGCGGATACATCACAGCCCTCGTTGCCTCTCATACTGGATTACCTAGCAGACCTATTCCACAGAGGCCTCTTTTTCTCCTTCATTAAGATCCATGCCTCTGCCATCTCTGCTCATTACAGCACTGAGCCACCTCTCTTCTCTCACCCTGTCATTAAGCAGTTCCTGAGTGGGGCTAACAACTTAAGGCCACCAAGAAGAGCCCCCACCCCTGCTTGGGACCTTAACTTTGTGTTGGAAAAGCTCACGCTACCTCCCCCCCTTTGAGCCTGCAGCGTCAGCAGAGTTACAATTCCTCTCTTGGAAAACAACCTTGATCCTGGCCATCACTTCAGCTAGAAGAGTGTCTGAGCTACAAGCACTAATGGCTGTAGAACCCTTCATTATTTTTCATGCTGTCAGGGTCTCCCACAGGACTAAGCCAACTTTCATGCCTAAAGTGGTGTCCATTGTGGCTCTCAACCAATCTATCCATTTGCCCACCCTTTTCCCCTAATCCTAAAAATAAGGGGGAAACAATCCTGCACTCTTTAGATATGCACAGACAACTCAGATTCTACCTTGATAGGACTAAGCCCTTTAGGAAATCTGACCAGTTACTAGTCAGCTTTGCACCAGGGGCAGAGGGCAAGGCCATGTAAAAAAAAAACATCTCCAAATGGATAGCACACTGTATCCATTTCTGTTACAAACACCATGGGAACCCCCCCCCCGGAGGGTTAGAATGCATTCCACTAGGGCATCTTCAACCTCTACAGCATTCCTCAGGGGAGTCCCTACCAGTTTCATTCTGGAAGCTGCTACTTGGACTTCTGTTCATACCTTCACCAAGCATTACCACCTGCCTTTTTCCAAATCCTGGGCGGGCTTTGCAACAGCAGTCCTGCAGGACATACTAGCCAGTCCCAACTCTTCTTGACTGCCTCCACCCATTCTTCAGTTTTGGGAATCAACCCATGTGTGATGACTGCAATAGTGAAACACGAAGAACATAGTACAGTTGTGTACACTTACCATAAATGTAGATGTTCGGGTGTATTCACTGTTGCAGTCCTGGTTTCCCTCCCTCCAGTCCCCTTGTATCTCTCTCTCTTTCTCTCTTCCTCACTCCGTACAGGGCTATTGGTATTTACTTTTTACTGGTGGTGTTTTTCCACCATAGCTTAGCTCTCTATTTGGGGGCTCCTGACATTTGGGGCAAGAAAAACTGATGTAATGGCATCGGCTGCCTGTTTTTATACCTCTGACGACCTGATGTCAGTACTGAAGCGACAGCAATCAACGCAGAAATACTAAATCTCTGGTATTCGGGACAACTGAGGGCTATCCCTGGCAGGATAACCCAAGTGTGATGACTGCAACAGTGAATACACTTGAACATCTACATTTATGGTAAGTCTACACAACTGTACTTTCTGAGAATTTTGACAATCACTTGTAGATCTGAACTATAAAGTGTTGTTGGTTTACACAGGGGGCATATATATTTAGAAAAAGTGTGGATTTATAGGTTACGGGATTAATGCAGCTAAAATAACACCATCTACCAACAGTATCTGTACCATAGTCTACAACCCCCTCCTTAAATGATTTTTTTAATCAAAATAGCTACACCCTTTGAGTTGGTTTTACTACCCGAGGCAATAACTTGGGTTAACCAGGGTCTCACCTTGTCTTTGTTCCAATCATCATTTAACAAGTGGGTCTCTTGGAGAAATATAATGCTTGCCTAGGATTGGTACACTAAGTGAAGGAGTCTACCTCCCACAGCATAAATATATACAGCAGATGTACAGTGTAATTAAATTTGGTTTTGAATATGTTATCCTACTCAAGTGCTCATAAGGATTTGGGTAGAGATATGGCAAGATTAGATGTTTTGTAGCCCTAAAATCCCTTAGATCCCTAACTGTGCCTAACCACATACCTACTATTTCTAAGGTAAAGATTAACAAGATACTTTGTAAAGCAGTTAAATAGCACAACATTGCAGTAGGATTTGAGGTTAGATAATTAACAAGCCATTTCAATGTAAACAAAACTAATCAAACTATATCCATATTACAACAAACACACAGACACAAGATGTGCAACCTTAACCACACCACGTAATCCCCTTAAATGCTCCGATATGTTTTAATCAAGATTAAGCCTTTGCAAACTACTGTTGCTATAGCTACACATTGCAAAAAGATTGGTTGTTGTTGTGTTTTTCGGCTTTTCCTGGTTAGGGGTCACCACAGCAGAACTCCGGTATTGCAAAAAGATTGGTATTAATCACATAATCTATGTAGCTACAATGTTACATTACATTATATTTTTATAATGCTCAGACCATACTGCTGTAAGAACATAGACTGGCTTGTAAACAGGAGGTTCTGTCGAAAGACTTTTTACAAGAGACCATGTCACAGAACGGAGCAACACATTAAAGCTTGAATAAATACAATATTACAGTCTATTTTCTTGACTTTCGAGGAAGAGAGATTTATAGCTAGGAAATAGCCATTAAATTGTACTTCAAACCACATTAGCTTTTCCATTAGATAGCATATTATTGAGCATATTACATACAGAAGATCAGCTCCTGTTTGGTAATGAAGCTGATTGCTATTTTATTTTATTTTTTGTTGCCAGTTAGCTTTAGGTAAGTTAACTTAAAGTTACTGCATTTGCCCTGTCTTGATGTGCAGTTGCAGGCTGCCTGTAGAAAGTAAACATCTCCGATGCTGTCAGGAAATGAGCTGCCTTGGTTTCATCGCAGATTTGCTTTTTTATATTTTTTCCACTTTTAAGTCCTTGTAAAGAGCTGCAACGATGATTGCCGATCTGGGACTCCATTACCCAGAGAATCCTTGCAGGAAGGAAGGAATTACTGCTACGCCACATCATAATGTTTCCCTCTGTACACAGGAAGTTGAAAATCGGCCAGAAAAGATGCGTTACCCGGCGTGACGGAGTTAATTTTTACCTTCCTTAGTGTGGAACTTTGTAACGGGAGCCTCAGCCTGCTAAATGGAGCTTGTACTGGTAACGTTTTACTGCAAATGGGTTTTGAAGCTACAAAAAAGGCCACGATGATTGTGATGAGACATCTAGAGCATTTCAGATCGCATTTCCCGAGTCAGGCCGTCTAATGCAGCTTTTAGGTAACACTTTTACATACATTTGTCAGGTTTTAAGAAGAAGAATATTATTTAAAGCTTTTGAAGGATTATTTAAAGCTTTTGAAGTTCTCCGGATGCCTTAATAAAGGTAATTTCGGCTTCAGAGTTATTTTTGGCTGAGTATTTTTGTTCATTACTTGTAAACACAAGGGTACTGAGGTATTTCATTTGAAATTTTATTTTTTTGTTGATGAGAAAAGCACAGTAAGGAGCCAGATGTTGCCTTGCCTGCTTGATAGACATTGGTAAGTCCTGTGAAAAAGCTATTTTGTGACCCTGCCATAATAGAGAACCCTTTTCTTTTGCTGCCTGGAGGATTTCATGTACATGTTGGTAATTTAAGATTTTTGCATATACCTGACTTGGGGACTTAGGATCTTGAGACCTTCGGAGGGCTCTGTGTGTTCTTTCTATTACAGTGTGATTGGTGGTTGGATTTTTTTCCATCAATGTATTAAATATATTTTTAAGGGTATCCTGAAATTGTGACTGATCTACAGATTCTGGAATCCCATGTATAAGAATATTATTCCTCCTGCTTTGAGCCTCAAGGTCTGTGATTTTTTTTTTTGTTGCATTTCCTCTAGTATAGATTCATTATTTGTTTTTGGAGTTCTTCTATTTTCATTTTGTTTGTTGCGGACTTGGCTTCAGCATGATCAAGGCGAGTTACAATTTGTTCCAAAGTAGATCCAAACTTAATTTGTTCAGAAAAGTTTTGAATAGCAGATTGTATAGGCATTAAAGCAGACTTTAGTTCATCCATAGAGTAGACCCCTTCAGCGTTATTTTTGGCAGTGGATTTTGTTATTGCTTCTTGTTGTTTTTGAGTTCGTTGTCTCTAAAAAATTTTCCTTTTCAGGAGAAAAAAAAAAGTTGTGATGATTTGGTTGTGAGTCCATTTGATCTTGTTCGTTAGGTATTTTCAGGTAATTTATTTGATTAATTAGTTCTTGATTGCTGACTGTGCTATGGTGAGTTCAGTACAGGCCTCAGGCTGCCGTGAGGTTTGCAGTGACAAAGTTCAGATTTAAAATACAAAGTTTGCACAATACCAAACGAAGAAATGATCCGAGTTGCTTAGACCTGATGATAAGTTGAGTATATTGCTGTCTGCTCTGGGAGGGAAACTCAGATTAATAAGGATTGATTGCAAAGATTTAAATTGATATTTGAGGCGCTCTAGGGAGTGAGTGTTCACAGACTGGTGGCCATCTTAGAATCCAACGTTTCTTGTTTGATCTTACCATAATGACTTGGATCATGTCTAAAAAGAATCCTTGGACCAGTGCACCTACCCTGTTAACAAATGTGAAACTAAATAGGTTTTATAGATCCTGTTACTGGTAGAGTTTTGTGGTCTTATGAGGGCTATACTTGTATCTCTCTCTGTCTGCATAGTTTGTTATGAGATAATTAATGTAAAAAAATGTATTTTGAACACCTGATGTTAAAAGACCAGGATATATGACCATCCCATACCATTGATAATAAAGATTACTCCATTACTTTGTGTAGACATATTTGTGAGTATGCTAATTTAAATATTTTGAATTCTGCATTTTAGAAGGACTGCCCCTAGTTTAGTGGGGGTGGTGATACTGACACATTTTTAGGCATATGAGAATTACCCTTACAAATTAGATTCAAGGCTTTCGAGTTTGAGGCTTTTGAAGTGCTTGGCAACCTTGCCATAGTTCAATGGCAGTGTCCTTCTTTGTGTGTTCATGATGCCATTTCTTGTTTGTCTGTATTTTTTGAAGTATAAAATATGCCTGTAGAGGTGAAGCCTTTTGTATGTAGTCATTGCAGATTGTCATAGATTGACTTTACTTTAAAAGTTTACTCCTACAGTTTTTTCTTCTTATTTTGCTCTTCCACAAGACCTGCCTAGTGACTTTAGTGTCCTTGTCCATCAGGCCTCTTCGTTCCTGCACGGGCAGATGCCAAGCATCAGTGAGTCATGACCCATTTGTTCCTGCTCCGGATGCTTGATTAGTCCATTTGATCCCTCTATGTTGAGAGTCAAGTGGTAGGGAGTAGGACAGATTTTATTTTATTTTATTTATCAGTTTGGTACATTAAACACAACAGAGCATTTGCAGGCACTGTCCAGGTGAAAATATTCACAGTAAAAAGTAAAACGGAGCTAATTTACAAACACAGAGATACAGAATCCAGCAAACAGTTGAAACAGTATTATTAACAGAGTAAAAAAAAAGAAAACAAATGTGGATTAATTTTAGTAGTAAATATCAGAAGTAAGCAGCAGGTGAGAACAGAGGGTGGCAGTCAAAGTGAGGTAGGTGAGAGAAGTTAGGTGATATGTCCAGTGGAAAAGCACTTGCAGTCAGGTTTTTGATGGAGGTATTGTTTAAGTTGTGCTCTGAAAGTTGTACAGAAATTTATTTTAGGTAAGGGGTGAAAAATTGTCAGAGTTTGAGTGCGAGAATGGAGTAGGAGTGGTTAGCATTCTGCACTTTGGTTATGGGAGGGGCGTGTCTGCAGTGAGGGGAGAAGTTGCAGAGGTTACAAGGTGTGGTTTTATTATGGAGTATTCCAGCAAAAGGCAGGAAGGCATCTGGTTGAAGTAGTTTGAAAAGAACAGACCCTAGGAGCAGCTCCGAAGTGTAGGTGACTTGGAGTCATTTGGCTTTTGAGAGGATGGTGCAATGGTATTCCAGAGGTGGGGCAGTTAGAAGTGAATAAGCATATTCTGCTTTCAGTGTACTATAGAGAGGATGATTTAAATTTAGAGGCTGTGGCTATGATTCGTAGCCTGTAATTTAGTTGAGCTAGGAGTTCTCCTTTGGTTATTTCAGCTGTTGCTGGTCTGGAGAGAAAGGGTGATATTTTCTAGAACCTGAATAAAAGAGAGTTTATCTTTTTCCTGATGTTTTCAGTGTAGCTATGGAAGTTAAGTGACTGGTCCAGCCACAAACCTAGGTATTTAAAGCATTTGGTTGTTTCGTTGCCGGTGCCATTGAGATCTGTCATGTTGAGATTTTCGGAGCATTTTTTTCAGTTTTTGTGAGGTCCCAAATACCATACTTTTTGTTTTGGAATAGCTTATGGTTGTCTAGCCAAGAATTAAGGAAGTGGAGGTTAGACTGACACTGAGTTCAAATAGCAGAATGTGAGAGATTGAATCCAAGGATAAACAGGTTATTAGAGTAAAGACTAGTTTAACAAAGACTGAAAGCAACAGTGGGGTGAGTATGGAGCCCTGGGGCACTGTTTTGGTAAAGAGTGCTGGAGGTGATATAGATGAGCCATTTTTAACCTTGAAATGCCAATGTATTAAGAAATCTTGGAACCAGGGGTCAGTGCTGGAACTGACTCCAATTTCTTTGAGGGAGCGGAGGAGGAGGAGGTGGTCAGTACAATCAAAAGCTTTGGTAAGTTCAGTGAAGAGTGCTCCTGAAAGGTTTTCTTTATCCATGTTGAACAGGATCTCATCTGTAAGTGACCATTAGTGCTGTCATTGTGCTCTGGCCTGCCTGGAATCAGTGCTGTTTAAGAGTGAGAACTTGGTACTGCCCGATGGAGATAAGGTAGAATTGGGAGGCATACTCTAGCTGAGGATGTTTGGGAAGGGGCTTCACAAGAGCAGTTTTCCATATGTATGACATTAGCAAAATGTCTGCAGTGCTGACAAGCTGAATAAAAATCCTGGAGAAGAGCAAATCTCAGACATAGTTTTTTTCTTTTAAACTTCTTTTTTTTTTGCAGGGGGGGAACCCCTCACACTCCTCATATATTTATATACCAATTCCAAGATCGTCATACCTCAGAGAAAAGTGAATAACCTGAGGAAATGGCCATCACGGAGTTGGTATATGTAAGTCTGTTCTTCAGCCATTCAGTCTCTGTGCTTTGGAACTTTCTGTAGTAGGTCCTGACATTTCAAATAGTTATCATGACATTGCATTTTGAATTGTTTGTTTGTGTCTTTCGGCTTTTTCCGGTTAGGGTTCGCCACAGTGGAACTCCAGTCCGCTAATGATTGGTAGTTGATTTTTACGTGCCGAGTGACCAGCCCTGACGCACAACCTTCAACGAAGGTACGCCCATTCACGCATGTCTCCACGCAGAAGACGCTCTAGCTGTGAATCGAACCGGACAGCATCTTACTGTGAGGCGACAACGCTACCGCAGCACCACCACCGTGAATTTAAGTACAGGTTATAAATGTAAGGAAGGATTGTGGTGAAAAAAGTATTTGCAGAGTAAGATGAGTAGAAGTAGGTTGTCTACTCTGGGGGAGTGAGGTAATGTATCGTGGTGTATGTTTCCTTGTAGGAACTTTAGGTCTTTGTGAGTGATTTTCTTAAAATAGAAGAGGGAGATAAAGGGTGGGGGGCTAGATGAGTTGGGGGAGAGGTAGAAGGTATGGTACTAACAAGGTGGCCGAATTCCCTTGAGAAAGTTGAAGGTTGAGAGTAGGCCTTAAAAGGTCTGCATGGTGTTAGAGAAAGAGGAAGGACTTACGGATTTCTGGCCTGTGAGAAGTATTTGGGTTTGCCTAGCAGAGCAAATTGTTTGCATCTGAAATAGTTGCTTTTGTGCTTGCTTATGGTTTACTTGGTTAAGTTATATAGACAAGTAAAGGAAGTATTATTTTTCTGGTAGGGATTTTGTTTCCATGAAGACCATGCATTATGTATAGGTTAGAGCAGAACTTGCAGTTCAGTGGTTAGGCAGGGGGGGAGGGGGTTTGTACTTGGAAAGGTGGTATGTTTTGAAGTTGGAAGGTATGTGTAAGAGCTGTGACATCTGAGTTGGGGTTCTGTAAATTGGTAAGCTTGAAGGTCCAGAGTAACTACTGACCCTTCTCTTTGAGTTAGTTCTTGCTCCCTGTGATGGCCCTTTCATGCTTTGGGAAACATGCTTCTGAATGTTGAATTTCCCAGACAGTGTTCATGTACACAGGTGGTGTGTACTGTACAGACCTGTGCTCCACTGATGTAATACTTGTCACGTCCTTTAAATGTTGCCCAAGTGGTGAGCTGAAGCCCCCCCGGAATGGTGAGCTTGCAGTGTCTTCTTACTCTTATCCTTCTCCGCAGGCTCTTGCAGAGCCTGAGGGGATAATCTAACTGTGGTAATCTGAGCTGTAGTCAGGACTTCTTTCCTGCTTGCTACAGAGCTGGGCTAATTTTATTTGATCAGTTTTAATCACCTGAAGGTGTTTGTTGGTTATTTCAAATCCCATGATCCTTTTTGGATTATAATTCAGAGGTAGATTAATATGGGCTCATAAGGCTCTGAATAATGATGAATTAAGAGTTTAATTTATTCGAACACAAAAACACATCACAGTAGTAACCTTGCGTTTATGGGGTTAAAGGTTAATTTGTTGCTAGATAATTCTGCCAAACTGAAATCTAAACCAATGCACAGAAGATTAATTACAGATTATGTGCAAGCAAAAGTGTCACTAGGTAAAACTAACTGGGGTGATGTGTTCAGTGGAAAAACTGCAGACGGAATGTGGCAAGTTTTGAAAGAGAAACTGAGTGCAAAAAAAAAAATGTTTAACATTAGGATCTAGGCGTACAACTTAAGGGAGATATATTTTCATAAGAACAAGATACCTGATTAAGGTGAGAGACAAAAATATAAAATATTTTAAGAGAGGAACTACAACTTTGAAAACTGAAGTAAACAAGCTGGACAAATTAAGCATAGTGCGAGACAAGATGAAAATTTTGAAAAAACCTTTTGAGCATAATAGGAAACCTTTTTATTGATTATGTAAGATGTGAAAGGAGTAAAGGTATACAAATTGATAAACTGTGTAGATTCTAAAATTATTCTCAGATACAACATATAGATAATGTTACAAAATCTTACGCAAAACAGTTTAGCTCCACAAAGGGGGTGATAATTTTTTCTAGTGACAACCAGGTAACAGTAGAAACTGGAATCAAATTACATTATATTGAAAAAGAACTGCACAAACGGGATCCAAACCAAGGACAGGGAGGAGAGGAAATTAGTAATAATGATCTGAGAACACTTCAGCAAGAACCTACAGTACTATTATATCTGCTATTCACTGAGTAATATAAATATGGGGAGATTCCTCAAGATTGGAGACATGAACTTGTTAAACCTGTCTTTAAGGGAAAGTGGAGTAGGACAAACCCAGAGTTATATAGACGCTTAAGTCCACTGTCGTATTGTGGAAAAATAATGGAGAAGGTAATGTTGGACAAGTTATTGTCAGAATTGGATAGTTTGGGACATGAAACCATATGTCAGCATGCATATATTGAAAATAGATCTATTACCACCTGTAACACAATGTTCTATAACAGTGTAATAACGGCTATAGAGATGTAACTTCAGCATTTGAACAAGGTCATACACAAAACTCTGATCAATAAATTAGAGCTAGGTATCTATGTACTCTTGATAAGATGGATAGGTGCATGACTTACAAATAGGACATAGCAAGTGTCATACAGCAATTGCACAAGTGAAATTCTTGGCTATAGTCAGGGTGTCCCATAGGACTTTGGTCCTAGGCCCTTACATGTTTAGATTGTATCTTTCATTCCTAACTTTTTCGTCTGAAATGTTCTGTAGTCTATATGCAGATGAGCCGAAATTGGATAAACTACATATGTTAAAGATAAGGCATGTCTGCAGAAGAACTTGACTAAATTGACCATTTGGGCACAGGAGAATAATATGCTGATAAATCAAAAACTAAGCATATGAGATTTGGGAGACACAAAATGAAAGGTTCATAGGTTGGTACTAGGCTATCAGCCCTAGGGCCTATACAAGCCTAGCCATAACAATTCCCTGGCTATTTCTTCCCACACTATTTACTTCCCTGGACCTCTGTCTAGCAGGGCAACTGACGTGATCCCCGGGATGAATTTCCTTTCTCCCATCCAATCGTCAAGGTTCCTTTTGAAGAGGACCAAAGAGGCACTCTGCTTGACATATATGGGCAATCTATTCCAGAGTCTGGGGAGTCTCTGGGTCATGAACCTATCCCTCCAGCATGTTTTGTTTATTGTGATGACAAGGTTTAGCTCCCTGGAGCGTGTGGCTCTGAGGCATTGGGATTTCTTTAAGTGTAGCATGTCCAACAGCTCTGGGTTTGACATGGCCTTGTATGTTAAGCAAAGATCGCCTCTGAGTAGACGATATGCGACAGAGTATAGCTGGAGTTTTTTAAGACGGTCAGCGTAGGGCATCTGCTGTAGGCCTGTGATTGTTTTAGTGAGGTATTTCTGTGGCCTTTCCAGTTGTTGCAGATGTCTTGAGAGGTACATACCAAACGGGGCGTTGTATTCTATAATGGGTCTAATGAGGGATGAGTACAGTGGGACAATGACTTCCTTTCTTCTGGATGAAAAGCCCTTAGTGATGAGGTGTGCCACATAGAAGGATTTCCTGACTGTTGTGGCGATGTGGTTATCAAAGGTGAGACCGCTGTCCACCTGTGTCCCTAAGTCTCTTATCACACTTTCGGTGTTTAGTGTACTGCCACCTATATGGTAATTCACGGATGCATGTTTTTTCCCAAAGGGGATAACTATACATTTCTTGGCATTGAGCTTGAGCCCATGGCTCTGGCACCAAGCATCTGTTTCTGTAAGGCCCTTTTGTAGAGTATCCACATCATTTGGGGATTCAGTAATGGTTCCCAGTTTGCAGTCATCTGCAAACTTTGTTATCCAGAGTCCCTTAGTGTTGGCCTGTACTTCAGAGAAGTAGATGCCAAACGAGCGGTCCCAGGACTGAACCCTGAGGTACTCCACTTGTCACTTGTCTGGAGCTGGATTTGGAGTTGGCTACTTTTACAGTGCGGGTTCTATCAGTAAGCCAGTTAGCAACCCATTGGGTGACGTAGGGATTAATGCCCAGCTTAGTAAGTTTATCTATGATTCCAGAGTGGGGGATGGTGTCAAAGGCCTTGGCAAGGTCTAGATAGGCTGTGTGGGCCACCTTACCCTTGTCCATGGCTCTGGAGACTGATTTGAAGAAGTCAATCAAGTTCATGAGACAAGATCGGCCCTTCACGAACCCAAACTGGGTGGGGTCCAGTGTTTGAAGGTTGCCAATATCTTTGTTTATAAGTTCCATGATAATACGCTCCATGGCCTTGCAGATCAGGCTTGTCAGACTGATGGGACGGTAGTTTCCGGGATCCAAGGTGGATCCCCCCTTGTGGAGTGGGATAACTGTAGCTGTGCGCCACTCAGTGGGCACGAAACCGGAGGTGAGGCTATGATTAAACATGACACTTAGGTGAGGTGCCAGTTCATATTGCAGTTCATGTAGTACACAGCCCGGGATGTCATCTGGTCCCATGGATGCTGTATTCTTAGCTTTGGAGAGTGCGTTTTTTTACCTGTGTGGCTGTTATTACCGGAATTTGGCAATCTTCCGGTATTGAGATGGGCCATGTAGGGGGTGAGAGGGGGGTGAAGTTGGCACTGAATCTATCTGCCAGGATATTGGCAATATCCTTGGGATCAGTATATTTAATGCCATTCTGTTTTAGCTCAGAGCAGATCTGAGCATTGCCATTTAGATTCTTGACATAGTTATAGAATGCCTTGTGGTTGTCTTTGGAATCTTTGGCAATTTTATTTTCGTAACTAGCTTTGGAGGATTTTATGAGGGATCTCAGTTTCTTACTGAGGCTGGTAAGGAAGTTTTTTGCATCCTGGGATTTTCCTCTTTTTCTGCAACAGTTTCTTCCTTTTGTTGTAAAGTTTGTTTATGGCAGGGGACCACCAGATTGGCTTCTTTTTTTTGGATGAGAGCATCTTGGTTCTATTTGGGATAGCACGATTTATGCATGAGTGGATGTGCTCGTACAGTGCCTTAGTGTAGGATTCAGCAGTTGAACTTTCAGTTCCCGTCTGCATGGGTGTCATGAAATTTGTCACTTCTGACTTGAGTAGCATGAAGTTGGCTTTGGAGAAGTTTTTTATGGAGGTTTCCTTACTGGGGGGTGGGATGTGGATGTTAAGGGTGATTAGCTTATGGTCAGACGTGACTAACGAGGGGGTGTCCATAGGTGTGGAGCATCGATTTCCCATGTTGGTAATGACCAGGTCTAGGATATTGGAGCCCCTGGTGGGACTATGGATTAGTTGATCCAGGGTGTTGGAATTTATGAATTCCAAGAACCATTGGGCAAAGGTGTTGGTACATGAGTAGCTTTCCCAGTTAATGGCAGGGTAGTTAAAATCGCGCAGTATTAGGGTGTTTGGTTCTATCTTAATATTTTCCAGAATGTTTAGAAAGGTGTAGTGAGAATCTTGAGGTATGGTGGGGGATCTGTAGCAAGCTACAATTTGGATTGCAGTCTTACCTAGTGTTAGTTGTACCTGGAGAATTTCAGACGCATTGTGTTGGGCAACTAGCCTGGTGGTGTGAATATCCTTGGTGAATATTAACACTCCTCCACCTTTAGTGTTTCGGTCCTGCTTTGGTGGCCGAATGTGTTAAGAGTTGTACCCTGGTATTGCAGGGGTGCTCTCTGGAGCCTTGAACCAGGTCTCAGTTACTGCACAGATATCGATGTTCTCCATTTTTAGGAGTGCCTCGAGAGAGTGCATTTTGAGGTTTAGACTTCTAGCATTGAGTAGCATTACCTTCAGATTTTGCATGCTTGTACCTGTTACGGTGGTGGTTTTGTCCTTTGAACTTTGCCTAAAAAAGGCACTATAGGGGTGGCAAGAGCCTTAGCCAGTAACCTGAATCCCAGGGGCGACAGGTGCAGACCATCTCTGGCAAAGCATCGTGGTCTGTCAATCATGTCGTCCCAGGCAGACAGGTACTGGATCCCCTTTGAATGATACCAGAAGCTTAGCCAATTGTTGAAGTCAATCATTTTGTCCTTTATATTGTGGTATCATTCTGGGCGAAGGCAGGATGCTACTCAGGGCTAGGGTCATACCTGCCTGGGCCACAAGATCCGAGAGCTCTTCCATGTCTCTTTTCATTGTAGTCCAGGGAGGTACGTCTCAAGTCATTCACTCCAACATGGACAATGACAGAGTCATATTTGTACTTGTTGTGGAGTGACTTGAGTGCATGCGTTATGTGGCGGATCCTGGCACCCGACAGGCAGCTGACTGTAATTTTCTCCTTGTTCAACCTGGTGAGAGGGACATCAGTGTGCCGGACTATAGTCACCTATGACTAAAGTGTTGGGTACATTGTCTTGCCTTAGGGGCTGTTGCTGGGTGGCACACAGGTGTTGTGAACTATGTGACACTTTGGTTGTGATTGGTGTTTGTTTGTGTTTCAGCTTCAGAGGTCCTTGTTGCTTGGGCAGGTTACAGTTAAGGGCCTCTGCATATGTGGATTTAGTGTTGCTATATGTGGGTGTTGGTGGTGTGGGTTTAGAAGGGCTATGTGTTGCTTGAGGTGTAGTGTGGGTGTTAACCTTCTCCTCTTGACTGTCTAGCACAATCTTGGGTGGAGAGAGCTTTGCTTCCATTTTGGCTATGTAAGTGCATCTCTCACAGGTTGTAGTGTTGGGTGGTAGGAGGGGAGGGTTCTCTGTGTACATGAGGCAATTGCTGCATTGCCCCAGTATGCCCAGATTCACCAGGTGGACAGGAGAAATCACCGGAAGCTGACCCTTGGACATGCCTGGTTTGGTGCTTTTTTTTTTGTAAAGTACAGGAGCTGTTTTCCCTTACCTTAGCAAGGTACTTTGCAATTATAGGCTGTTTAGTGCCTGTTTAGTGCCTACTACTAATTTCACCTTATTAACAAGGAGAGTTGAGTGCTTGTATCAGTTTAAGGCTTCCTAGTGCTTTCCAGCAGGTATTGGAGAAAGTGCTAGTCAAAGGGATGCTTAAAGGTAAGATGAAAAAAATGCACACTGCAGTGTGCACTAGAGAAGTTAGAAGTGAAAGTAGGTAACTTAAGTTTTGCCTGTTTAAAAAGTTAAGGTTTAGTGGAGAGTTACTATTTTTAAAACAGCAAGATGGGTTGAAAGGGGTGGTCAGTTTTGTATTATGTATTGTACTATGGAATACATTAGGATGGTCAATAAATTTAAATAGTTGAAGGGGAGGGGTTTTTGATTTAGTGATTACTCACACAAGCCAGTGAAAGTAGAGAGGAAATGAGATATATGGTCAGATTAACATAAGAGGCAGGCAACTAGAAAGACAGTGGTATTTAACAAGACAAGTATGACTGAGTGGGAGGGCGGGAAAAAAATTCTGCCTGACTCAGAAGAGAGAGAGAGCTGTGGTCTCCTTTGAAGTTTTAATATGTTGTTAAAGCAGAGTGCAAGTAAAACACAAGGTAAAGAAAACAAACTACAGTATTTAAAATATACAAAATACAAAAAATAAAAGCAAACTAACCTTTCCTTCACAGCAAAGTGTAGCAGTGTCTGGATAAGCCTTTCTGGTAAAGCTCAGAAATGTTTTATTTTACCCCTTAAATAAAAGGTTTAGTTCCTAGCTCCTCCCCTCAGTTAACAAATGATTAACCTTAAGTGACCTCTTCTATCTTATGAATGAGTCCTTAATTGATCAGTTCTAATTTCTGCCTGACTCAGAACAGAGAGAGCTGTGGTCTCTTTTGAAGTTTTAATATGCTGTTAAAGCAGAATGCAAGTAAAACACAAGGTAAAGAAAACAAACTACAGTATTTAAAATATACAAAATACAAAAAATAAAAGCAAACTAACCTTTCCTTCACAGCAAAGTGTAGCAGAGTCTGGATGAGAAAGGTGAATATCTAATACAGCACACAGTGATTGAAACTGTAGATTAATTTAAGGACCTGGGTATATGGGTAGATTCAGCTTTCAGTTTTTCTAATCATATCAACTAATTGGTTAATGATAGTTATAGAACTATAGGTTGCATAAAAAAATTTTTAAAGTCTAGGAAATCAGAAATGAAGAAGTCATTGTTAGTTACATTAAACCCAAACTTGGGTATGGAGTAACAATATGGAAATCTTATAAGAAAACAAGCATGAGTAAACTGGAGAGTACATCGGAAATATATCAAAGGCATCTATGGATGTGTAAATTTAAGTTAATTATGTAAGACTAAGTATATGAACTTTCACAGTGTCTCTTACAGATGTCTCAGAGGAGTTCTTATTCGAGTATATAGGGCATTTAGAGACAGCTATCTCTGGGAATGTTTAGGGCTATCAAAAAGTACTAGAGAATTATCAGACAATCAATGTAGAAAATTCTATAGGAATGAGAAGTGTACTAATTGATTCTCTGAAAGTGCAGCTGATGAATGGAACAGACTGCCAGATTACATTAAAGCAAGTACGAGTTTAGATATCTTTAAGAATAGCTTGGACACTTTTATGGGACAAAGTGTTTTGGTATACTGGCAGGGTAGAAAAGCATTAATGCCTGTGCATAAAATGTTTGTATGTATATATGCATAAACTACAGCAAGACAGAAGCAAGAAGCACATTCATAGCTCAAAGAATCACAGTATTGTGGAACAGGTTACCCAATTCTGTACAGACTATTAAGACTGAATCTTTTCAAAAAGAAATTAGATTCCTGAGTGGGAATGGAATTTTATAATCCAGATTTAGGGCTTGAACTCTGTATATTATAATTTACAGATTTATAACTTAAGTATTTTAATTAATTTGTATGTCTCATTAAGCAGTTCCATTCTGAGTCACAAACAAAAGCACTCATCAAAACTTAAAATATGTTTTTTTCTAAATCTGGGTTGGGAGTAGATTTTATTTTCAACTCATAGACTTTATCATTGCTGTGGACTTGGTTTAATTTTCTATGAGGTGACCTGAAGAGGGCTATGCACAACAGATGCCCTAGCAATCTGACAGATTTGGAGCACTTTTGCAAGGAAGAGTGGGCAAATACTGCCAAATCAAGATGTGCCATGCTGACTCCTACCCAAGAAGCCTGAATGCTGTAATTAAATCCAAAGGTGCATCAACAAAGTATTAGTTTGTGTGTGAACACGTATGCAACCAGCTTATTGTACATTTTTTATTTTTTGTATTTTATATTTTTCCCCTAGCAGATTTGTTTGTTTTTCAATTGAATTGTACAGGTTATAGGTCACATTAAAGGTGGGAAAAGTTTAAAAATTATTTATTGTGGTCTCATTTTTTACATCACAAAAACCTGGCATTTTAACAGGGGTGTGTACACTTTTTGTATATTCTGTAGTTGATACTATATGGGGGAGGAGGAAGACGACTCTGGGATAGCAGTAACTATCCTGGAAGGTGGAGTTTAACCATCCATAGCATTAAAGGACATGGCTGCCACAGTACTGAATGTCACTTGTGAGTGAATAGTATAAACAAAAAAAAAGGCCAAGAGAAAATCACAGTTCATATGGCTGTAGGAGAAAAGTGGAAGGGCATGGACCTCTGCTCGTACTGTACTGATGCAAGACGAGCAACTGTTTATCAGTCTGAGGCCAGAGATATTGAAGACACCAGTGATACTGGTTCACCTTGCAGATCAGGTTAGTGGTACTTGTATGTCTCTGTGTATGCCCCATTGTAGTATTCCGTGCACTCACGTGTGTTCTGTACATTTACAGCTGGTCATACTGCTATGTCTGCTGTACTCCTATAATGTGATTCCATTGATTATGTGCCCGGGTCATCTGTCACTGCACAAGTTAGGCATGAATAATGGTAATAATTTCTTTTTTTAGGGGGGAGGGGGTGTCCAGTTTTGTGACTGCTGTCTGTTTTTGTTAAAGGAAAATCCAGCACAGCTAGATAGTCGGAACACAGTGTCTCCTTTCACCGGCATCTGGCAAGATGAATGGGCCTTGCTGGTTAAATGCTTATGCTGCCCATAGGGCTGGTAGGTTCATAGGTAGATCTTAGGCTATCTGCCCTAGGGCATTTATA
Source organism: Protopterus annectens (assembly GCF_019279795.1). NCBI lineage: Eukaryota > Metazoa > Chordata > Ceratodontiformes > Protopteridae > Protopterus > Protopterus annectens. Next base: position 392,174,815 of record NC_056736.1, read on the forward strand.
AGCCTAGCCAGAGTGTATTTGGCTTCCGCCTCCCTATTAGATTAGCCTTCTGTGCCTCTGTAAAGTAGGTCACAGAAGGTACCCTTTTAAGATTAGTTTACTGTGCCACTGTCTAGCAGGGACACAGAAGAGATCCCAGGAGTGAATTTGTGATTTCCCATCCACGCGTTCAGATTTCGCTTGAAGAGGGTCAGCGAGGGGCTATGTCTAACATGAATTGGGATTCTATTCCAGAGTGAGGGGAGCCTCTGGAAAATGGATCTGTCCCTCCAGCATGTCCTATTTATTTCTGTGCTGAGGTTTAGGTCCCTAGAGCGTGTAGCTCTAAGGGACTTGGATTTTTTGAGGTGGAGCATGTCCATTAATTCTGGGTTTGACATGGCTTTGTACATCAGGCATAGATCACCTCTGAGTAGGCGGTAAGCAACTGAGTAGAGCTGGAGTTTCTTTAGTCGAGCTGCATAGGACATCTGTTTGTAGCTCATGATCCTCTTGGTTAGGTACTTTTGGGGTCTCTCCAGTTGCTGCAGGTGTCAGGTAAGGTACTTCCCAAAAGGGGCATTGTATTCAATTATGGGCCTGATGAGTGACGAGTAGAGGGGCACAATGACCTCTCTTGATCTAGATGCGAACCCTTTCGTGATAAGGTGGGCTATATAGAAGGTCTTTCTAACCACTTTGGCAACGTGATTATCAAAGGAGAGATTACTATCTACGTTGGTCCCCAAATCTCTAATTACTTCTTCCGTACTTAATGGATTACCACCTATGTGGTAATTTGTGGGCACCTTGTTTTTCCCAAAGGGGATGACTATGCACTTTTTAGCATTTAGCTTGAGGCCGTGGCTCTGGCACCAAGCATCCATCTCTGTGAGACCCTTTTGGAGGATGCTTGTGTCAGCTGGAGGTTCGATTATGACCCCCAGTTTGCAGTCATCTGCGAACTTTGTCAGCCATAATCCCCCCGTGTTAGCCTGAACCTCAGAGAAGTATATACCAAACAAGAGAGGTCCCAGAACTGAGCCCTGTGGGACACCACTTGTAACTGGTTTGGATTCGGACATGGCACCTGCGATTCTGACCATGTGGGTTCTATCTCTGAGCCAGTTTGCAACCCATCTTATGATATAGGGGTTGATATTTAAGTTGGTAAGCTTATTTATGATGCCCGAGTGGGGTATTGTGTCGAAGGCTTTTGCGAGGTCCAGGTAGGCTGTGTGGACTACCTTGCCCTCATCTATGGCTTTGGTAACTGTTTCAAAGAAATCAACTAGGTTTAAGAGGCAAGATCTGCCCTTAGCAAAGCTGAATTGGGTAGGGTCCAGTGTCTGGAGGCTCCCAATGTCTTTGTTTATGAGTTCCATGATAATACGCTCCATAGCTTTACAGACCAGACTAGTCAGGCTTATGGGGCGATAGTTTCCAGGGTCCATTGTGGCACCACCTTTGTGGAGTGGGACCACTGTAGCTGTACGCCATTCTTTGGGTACATATCTTGTAGTAAGGCTAAGTTTGAACAGTGACTTAATGTGAGGGTTCAGTTCTTCTTGGAGCTCATGTACGACACAGCCTGGGACACTGTCCGGTCCCATAGATGCTGTGTTTTTTGCTTTGGAGAGGGCAGCTTTCACCTGTGCATCTGTGATGTCAGGGAGGTTACATTCAGTTGGGATAGGCATTTGCTCCTTTGGGGGGAGGTGGGGGAGTTTGCACTGAATCTGTCTGCCAAGATGTTGGCTATGTCTGTAGGTTCGGTATATTTTGTACCGTTATGCAACAATTCAGAGCATATCTGGGAGTTTCCGCCCATGTTCCTGACATAACTAAAGAAGGCCTTGTGATTATCTTTAGTGTCTAGGGCAATTTTTCTTCCGAAGCTGGCCTTTGATGATTTTATGAGTGATCGAAGTTTCTTGCTAATACTGATCAGAGATGCCTTCCCTTTTTGGGATTTTGCTCTGTCATGTAGTAGCTTCTTCCTTCTGTTGTATAGCTTATTTATGGCCAGGGTCCACCAGACCGGTCTCCTGTTTTTGGAGGAGTGAGTCTTGGTTTTATTTGGGATAGCACGATCCATGCATTCCTGCAGGTGCTCATAGAATGCATTTGTAAAGGATTCTGCGGATTGGGCTATATTATCCTCTGGCCCAGGGGCTTTGAAGGATTCCACCTCAGTCTTGAGAAATGCAAAGTTGTTTTTTGAGAAATTCTTTTTAGTGATTTTCTTGGCTGGGGGTGGGGATGGGATATGGATGTCCAGGGGAATTTGTTTATGGTCTGATCTTACCAATGAGGGGTTTACCTCTGGTGTGGAACATAGAGTCCCCATGTTGGTGATGACCAGGTCCAATATGTTGTTCCCTCTTGTGGGAGTGGTGACCAGTTGTTCCATTGCGTTAGAGTTTATAAATTCAAGGAACCGTTGGGCGAGGGTGTTTGGGCTTGAGTAGTTTTCCCAGTCAATGCTTGGGTAGTTGAAGTCACCCAATAACATAGTGTTTGGAGAGACCTTCATATTCTCCAGTGTTCTCAGGAATGCCAAGTGGGGTTCCTGTAATAGGGAGGGTGTTCTGTAGCAGGCTACAAACTGAAAGGCAGTTTTGCCTGCTGTTAGTTGCACATGGATGGTTTCCGATGCTTCGTGCAGTGCCACTAACCTGGAGGTGTAGGTATCTTTGATGAATATAGCTACTCCCCCTTCTTTTGTGTTTCGGTCCGAGTTTTGGGGCCGAAACGCATGGCATGAGTTATAACCTGGTAGTGCTGGGGTGCTCTCAGGAGCCTTGAACCAGGTTTCTGTTTCTGCACAGACATCGATTTTCTCCATACTGAGGAGAGCCTCGAGTGCGTGCACCTTGAGGTTTAGACTCCTGGCATTGAGTAGCATTACCTTTAGTTTTTTTATCCTTGGGTTGTCTATGGAGGTGGGTTTGTCCTTTGAGCCTTTCCTAAAAAACGCACTATGGGGGTGGCAAGAGCCTTGGCCAGTATATGAAAGCCTAAGGGTGACAAGTGCAAGCCGTCCCTAGCGAAGCAACGTGGCTTGTCGAGCATGTCATCCCAGGCTGACAGACACTGGATCCCCTTTGAATGACACCAATACATTAGCCAATTGTTGAAACTGATCATTTTGTCTTTATACTGTGGCATCATTCTTGGTGAGGGCAAGATGCTACTCAAGGTCAGGGTCATACCAGCCTGGGCTACATGGTCAGGGAGCTCCTCTGTCTCTTTTCATGTAGTCCAGGGAGGTACGTCTCAGGTCATTCACACCAGCATGGACAATGATGGAGTCATACTTGTACTTGCTTTGGAGTGACCTGAGTGCTTGCCTTATGTGTCGGATCCTGGCACCCGACAGGCAGCTTACAGTGACCTTCTCCTTGTTCAGTCTGGTGAGCGGGACATCAGTGTGCCGGACAATAGAGTCCCCTATAACAAGTGTATTTGATGTGTTGTTTGGCCTTAAGGGCTGTGACTGTGAGGCACACTGACTTTGTGAGATATGTGATTTGTGGGTATTGTTGAGGGGTGGCTGTTGTTTGGATATCTGCTTAGGAGGTCTTTGCTGTTTAGGCAGATTTTTATTTTGAGCCTCAGAGTATGTTTTTGTGTGTTTATGTGTTGGGTATGCAGATGCAATAGGTCTGTGTGAGACTGGATTTTTGGTGTGGGTGGTTACCTTTTCCTCCTGACTGACTGTGCCAGTCTTGGGTTGAGAGAGATCTGTCTCCAGTTTGGCTGTGTAACTGCATCTCTCACATGTATTAGAGTTTGTTGGAAGGAGGAGAGGGTTGTTTGTGTACATAAGGCAATTGTAACATTGCCTCAAAATTCCCAGATTCACCAGCTGGACTGGAGAGTAACCTTGAAACTGACCCTTGGACATACCAGATTAGTATAGGGAACTGTTTTTTTACTGATCAGATTAGGGAAGGGAACTGATTTTTCACTTGATCAGGAAGGACCAATCAGGAGCCTAATACTTATGAGAAGTCAAGGAGGGTGTAGTGCTTTAGTTAGTTAGTGTTTCCTTATAAGAGCTGAGCAAGTGCAGGGCTTTAGAAGGAGAATAGAGTGATTACTTTGAGAGTTTGAACAGTTCTAAGGGAAAAAGTGAAGAGCAGACTTTGTGGAGCCTAGAATAGTTTAAACCTGTTTAGGCGCCGCTGCCCGACGCAGCTCAGTGCACAAAACCGCGCAAAAAGAGAGTTGTAGGGTTTTAAGAGAGAGAGATCAGTGAGTTTAGAATTGACCCAAAATGGCCAATAAAACTACAGCTTCTAGGTAGTAACCACTCCTCCAGGGACAGGCAGGCTGTTCAGTGTTAACCACTCCCACTGGTGAAGACAGAGACTTCCCTTTAGCCCAGCAAGCACTGGCCTTCTACAAACTTCCAAACAGGTCAGAACAGCAAATCCTGTAACTGAACTTTCTTAACTTTCAGAAAGTGGGAAAAAAGCAAGATTTTTTTTTTCTTTTTGTTGTAGTTTAAAGGTAGCAGAGAAACACAAGCAGCAAAATAATGTTTTTTTTTCTTTTTGTTGTAGTGTAAAGGTAGCAGAGATACACAAGCAGCAAAATAATCACAACAGTGCAATAAATGACCCCACACTTGACTGCTAGGCCAAAATCAGGTAAAATGCAGTTTTTAGAGAAAAAAATGATTTTAAATTAAGTGCAACACAGGAAATGTAGTAAACAGGCTCTAGATGTGTTCCAAGTACTGTTACTGTTACAGATATAAACTTTAGCAAGCCGGCAAATGCCAAAAAATAGGCGACAAAGCAGTAAAACTTAACAAAAAATCAGAAGAAAATACTTAAAATCACAAAAGTGGCTCCTTTTCTTCTCTCAGCGTTTTCTTCCCTTGGTAGGAGCTTCAACAACAACTAGCAAGCCTGAAAAGACGCCAAAACCACAAGGCAGCTGGGTTTTAAGAGAGACAGATCAAGGAGTTTAGAATTGACCCAAAATGGCCAATAAAACTACAGCTTCTAGGTAGTAACCACTCCTCCAGGGACAGGCAGGCTGTTCAGTGTTAACCACTCCCACTGGTGAACACAGAGACTTCCCTTTAGCCCAAGCAAGCATAATGCCATGTTTAGTGCTATAATGGCAGAGTCTGTGTCAGGAGCTGGATCAGTGCAAGTTACTCAAAGACCATGCCAGCTTATTAGCTAGCAGTGATGTGTATGATGCCACTAAGGGGCAGCAGCAAATGTCCAGTGCAGCTGTGGACTATTGCCAGCACACTGTAAAGTCTTCCTCCTTAGCCTTAATTAGTGATATGTCTGGTGGGTCAACAGTATGCTGGGCAAGAATATGAGTCAGATTGGTGAACCAAGACCAGGTTCTAACTACTTTTATTCTGAGCGGGATCCTATTACGTGACAGAACGCTAGAAATAGCAAACGCTCATTTGTCGAACCCAAATGCACGAAACCACAGAATATCGAACGAATGGAGCAGCAAATTTTTTCCCAGGGAAAAAATTTGTTGGGACGTTTTCCAAACTTTGCTGCTTTCTTCACTGTGGTGCGATCTTGGAGTTGGTATATTTAAGGTGGGGGGGAGGTGTGGGGGTGAAGTCCCCCACTTTATGTTGCCTGTACATTTTTTTTTTATTTTTTTTGGGATCAGCAATTTTTTTCCCTGGGAAAAAATTCGCTGACCTCTTCCTTTGACATTTTGTGGTTTCGTGCATTTGGGTTCGATAATAGATCATTCGCTATTTCTAGAGTTCGATCATACAATATGAACCCATTTTGAGCTACTGCATACTAATGTGGCTGATGATGCCATGTTTGCACATTGACTACAGAAGTTGGTTTGGCATTCTCCCATTGGCCACGTAGGTTTGTAATCATTGCATCTGGCATAAATATTATTCCTGCTGATGTCCTGAAACATCTTGTACTAATTTTGATGCACAGCATGCACTAATTTTGAAGCACAGTACTTACTTACTTACAGATCACCACACTCTGCAGAGTAGTGGCTACAATATGGGCAGACTCCACGGAGAATTTATTATGTGATCTAAGCAGCAAGACATTTGCGTGAGACTTTTCCTGTCTGCCCTTGTCTTGCAGATTCATAGATTCAAGAGCAGTCTTTTACACTTATGCTGTAAGATGCATACTCACACCACTGCTGTTTGGGAACTAGTGCAGCTGCAGGCAACCCTGGTTCAAAACCAACAGCTGCTGTTCCGTACCCTGCAGCAGATTGTCTGATTACCAGTGGCTCAGGATTTGACAGAGAGATGGCTGCTCCACTAAGCATCAGGATAATATTGCCATAGTATAAGTTCTGTGGGGTGAGGGGGCTGTATAGAGGTCATTATTGCTTGTACTCCTACTTGTGATGCTTATCAGGTGCTACTGCAGTTGCTTAGCCAGCGGAGGTAAGCATCTTCAGTGCTGAGGCTGAATCGCACTTCATATCTGCATTTGGTGCTCATTTTAAACACTGGTGCTTTTGTTTTGATTCACAGCAACAGCTTGGTTTGTACTGGTTGTCCTTCTGAATTTCCTGGTTTTAGGCTGTCATTTGTGGTGCATGCCATTCTTTTGCATGTTTTGATATATTTGAGGTGTACCATGTCTTTTTGCTGTTCTCTGTTTAATTGTGTTGTCATTTTGTACAGCTTTTGACTGTGCATTACCCTTCTGTTCTGCGCACTATATTTATGAAGATTAGTTCCCACCTTCCCTTGTTCACAATACTACCCCTTTCTGAATACTATAACTTGAATTAGATTTTTGCTTAATCATGCCTGCCATTGCATTATCCACATGGTATTTGCATAAAATGGCTGACCAAGTTTGCAGATGACTGCAAACCTTGCAATGTCATCAATTCCTGTAGTGATGTGGACATCCCTCCAAGAGGGTCTCACCCAAACAAATGACTGGTGCTAGAGGCATGGCCTCAAACTGAATGCCAAAAAATGCATCATCATCCCTTTTGGGGAGAGTGACATCCTCACAAGTTATCACATTAATAATAAGGTCCTAAGCATGCAATCAGTCATGAGGGACTTGGGCACCCAGATTGATAGTAAACTGACTTTTGACCACCATATTGCCTCCGTTGTACAGAAAGTTTTCTACATGGCCCATCTCATTAGTAAGAATATCTCATCCAAGGACAAGGATGTCAGAACATCCCCATATTTTTCCCCTTTAAAACCCATTTTTGAATACAGTGCCCCTTTTAGCATGTACCTCACAAAGCACATGCAGCAGCTGGGGAGACCACAGAGGTTCCTCACCAGGAGAATCCAGGGCCTCAAACATTCTGCCCTACACAGACAGGCTAAAAACCCTGTCCCTCTATTCAGTCTCATACAGACTCCTCAGAGGTGAACTCTGTCTGGCATACAGAGTAATCTCGGAACCTGCGTTGATGGGACTGCTGCATGCCCGCAAGTCAAGCTCCACTCGAGTAACCCACACGCATGACCTCAACCTGGTCTGTGACATCAATAGGACTTGTTGGCGGGACAGACTTATGTTCCAGAGACTCCCCCTACTGTGGAATAAACTCCCTGTCCACGTCAAGCAGAGTATCTCATTAACCCTTTTTAAACGCAACCTGGATAACTGGATGGGCAACAGAAAAAACACCCCTAGGATTCCTCCTGTGTCCCTGCTGGACAAGGGCATCTGATGCTGGCTTGTCGGAACATGGGGTAAATTCTTGGCTAGGCTTGTAAGGACCTCAGGGCCAACACCCTAGTAACTTCCTATGACCCTGTAATAAAAAACGATAATGTTTGTGTATGTGTGTGTACATGCATGTTATTGACATCTCATCCGTCAGTGACCTGATTGTTTTATACCACTATACCATCAAAGAAAGGAGCAACCTACAGTTTCTTGGAAAAATAATTTTGTAGGGAAGGCTGTACCCCATGCAGTCCTTCCAGTTTTGTTGCCTGTATTTTGAGCTGGGAAACATCAGGGTGAATATATTTAGTAACTGAGATTGTGGATGAATGCAGGAGTTGTAATTCTACCCCTGCAGAAACATTGGTATTTCAACTATGCCTTGGGATTCATTAACACCTACACCAAGTATACACTGCTCTGAGTCAACAGACAACACAAGCATAACTCCCACGTTCTTCTTCCTAATTTTAATTTTCCTGCTGATTTTCTTGCAGCTTTAAATACTGAGGGGGATTCATAAGGGTCACCACAAATTGTAGACTATTTACACTTAGTATTTACTTATTTTACATTTGTTAACCGGAGAAGTCTGACTGGACATGGGTCCTTTTTAAGCGGAGGCCCAGTGAGAAAAGCTCCACATAACAGTAAGACAATATATGAGCATATATGCTTGACATAATAAGAAAACATATCATAATAAGAAAACATATGAGTATATAATTATTCATTCAAGAATACATACAGTCATACATAGGTGACAATTACACTAGGTAGTAACAATAGTGAAATATGTTTACTGCTGGAAAGAAAACAGAAAAAAAATTGAGAGTTTTTTTTTTTTTTACTAGAAGAAGGTTACTGTTCTGTTTAGAACCTTACATAAGTTAAGTGGGTTGACTGGCATTGTAATGGTCTTAAACACTGGTTAACAAGTATACAACGAGAGACAGGGAAGAATAGTTGGATCTTGGTAGAATCCTGACAACAGTGCTGTGTGTGGATTAACCAGGGGAGTAGCATGGGCAAAGCCAGTTATTTAAGTAATGGGTTTTGAGGAGTTTTTTAAATTGGAGTAGTAGAAGTTTATTGGCTTGGGAGTGAATTCCAAATGTTGGCAATGGAGCAGGCAAAGATATGTATAATCTTTCTGAGTGACTAGAAAGCTCAAAAATTGTGGTAGGGATGTTCTTCAATACAGATAGTGTACACTTAGTGTAGGTGTTGAATCTGGCCCACTGTCTGTTTTTTTTTTCTTTGTAATATAGTGGCAGTACAATGGGAACACTGAAGTCAGGCAGTTTATCCACAGTGAGTTAGTTGACAAGATTTCAGATTTCATTCATATTTAGGATACTGTTGTGTATTTATAGAGTTGAAGCGTATGCCTGTTAAGACACAGGTGTTGTAGATAGTTATGTGCTTTTAAAGTTTACAGTTAGGATAAACCTCTTGTTTCTCTAACTGGGGTCTGTGCTACCCCAAGATCCTGTCATGAAATGTGAGGTAAAACTGCAGGGAACAGATCAGCTTTGCATAAAATGACCTCAGAAGCTTCATTCAGTTTTATGAAATTTATTTTATTCATTTTAAGTACTTTATGTAATAGATGCCACTGAATTTATGCCATCATGGATTTCCCAATCTTATACTGAGATGCTCTTGAAAAAAGAGTTTTCAGTCTCACAATTTGTTCTCATGCTAAATTCAGTCCAACTTATTCTTTGAGTGCTTGGAGTCTAACCAGAATTAGATGGTATACCTTTTCTATAAATAGACTGCGGTGGTGGTGCTGCGGTAGCGTTGTCGCTTCATAGTAAGACGTTGTCCTGTTCGATTCTCAGCTAAAGCGTCTTCTGTGTGGAGATATGTGTGAATGGGCGTACCTTCGTTGAAGGTTGTGCGTCAGAGCTGGCAACTCGTCACGTAAAACTCTACTGCCAATCATTAGCGGACCGAAGTTCCGCTGTGGCGACCCCTAACCGGGAAAAGCCGAAAGACACAACAACTTCCTATTGCTTAACAAGAACAGGACTTTACTACTTAAATTATAAAACCAAATGCTAATATTAACAGGTATGTTAAGTATTTTTTGCTGTTGGTAAGATGTCATACCCCTCTGGTTCATCATTCTTACGTGCTGCAAGTGCCACCATTTTAATGTGGCTGTGTGTCATCACTGCAGGGCTCTTCAAAGTTGCTTCTTTGCCTATTATGGATGGAGCTTGCCATAAAAGGAAAGGGAAGAAGGAGCAACATCAGAAGAATTGAATGAAGTCTTTTTTGTACATGGGAGCTTTTCTCTGTGGGCCTAAACTGAAGAAAAATTTGAATTTCATGGGTAGAAAAAAGGGAATTAATGAACAAATGATTACATAAATGAACAATAATACGAGTGAATGAGTATGCAAACAAATAATGCAGGTCTTGATAAGAAATTATTTCAGTTGACCCATCCCAGGCTCTGCCCCTGGTGTTTCAGATTAACATTGTTGATTTCCTGGCTACAGCAGTACATCATTCTTACACTGTTCTTTTGTTGCCTAGCCCGTAGATATGGAGGTGAGGATGAGGGGTGTGGCTGATTAGGATGCTTCTGCTTTTAGTTCAGACTTAGTGTGTTGAGCATTTGAGACCATAACCAGTCTGGGCTTTTGTGTTTTAACACCGCAGTAATGTAAATACTTTGTCAACTGTGGTTTTCCCGTCTTCTGTTAGGAGGTCATTTTCAACAAGTTTTGTGTTTCGTCTTCATTTATGGCATTGCTGGTCCCTGGTGTCAGCTAAAGCCAGGGATTCCAGATATTGTATTGGACTGATGACAAGTCATTCCAGAGGTCCTACCTTAGGAATCTCTTTTTTTTGTCGTGGGTCCAGCATCAGACACCCCTCTGACATCTTTAATGTAAGTGTCTTGCAATGTGCCATCTGTGGCTTCAGGGACTGTGGTACAAGACCTGAAGAAGCTGACCATGACATCAGGGTACCAGGTATCAAACCTAGTGCTGATATTTTCTGACAATGGGCTTGACATTGACACTGTCAACACTGGAATCAGCTTGCATCTCATTTTCATCAAGTCCGGCATCGAATATCGATTTTAGGTGTCATGTTTCCAGGGTAGGACTGGATGAAATCCTCTTTCTACTTTTTGTTCTGAAGATTGTCCATTCTCTAGCTGTCTTCTGTCCAGGCAAGGACGGGTCTGTATTAAAAGACCAAAGAGGTATTTCATCGAACACCTCTTGGTCGACACATAAAGAGCGAATGCACTAAAGCACGCACGCTCAAAACAGCAATTTCTTTCCTTGGGAAAGAAATCGCTTGGCCATCCCTGTGTGTTTGCCCCTTTCCTCACTGTAGTGCGATCTCAGGGATGGTATATTTAGTTAGGGGGGTGTGGGAGGTGTTGGGGCGAAGCCCCCACGTTATGTATGAAAGTGTGTGTGTGTGTGTGTGTGTGTGTGTGTGTGTGTGTGTGTGTGTGTGTGTGTGTGTGTGTGTGTGCTAGCAATTTCTTTCCCAGGGAAAGAAATCACTGTTTTGAGCATTCGCGCTTTAGTGCATTCGCTCTTTATGTGTTGACCAAGAGGTGTTCGATGAAATACCTCTTCGGTCTTTTAATATAGACCCACAAGGACAACTTCAGATATTCCATAGCTGCCATCTCTATGGAGTGGTCTTTGGCTTTGACCTTTTTCTCTTATACTTCCTTAATTTAGCCCAGTCCCAAGAACTTTTCAGCATTGTTGGTTTTAGATATGAATGGTGTATTCACCAAATGTCAAAATTTAGAGTCTCCACCCCACCACATAAATGGTCATTGTTAGAAGAAGAGTGAGGGTTGTTATCTTTTGCATCTGGCAGCACCCTGTTGGAAGTGGTAGAAAATTAAACCCCAATTCTTTTAAAAAAAATTATGATTTTTGAAACTTGCTGTTATATGTTTTGCTGGTGAATTATGCCCCATAACACTGTTACTTACATATGCTAACACCCGCTGTACCTCGTAGTATAAGGAGTACTTTGAGATACTGCATTCTTAGAAGAATGGTTATATACATTTACTCTAGCTTCATTTGAATTCTCACAGTTGCGAGGATCACCATTATGATCCTTCCTCTGAATACAGATGAAGAAGAGATGCAGGGATCTTCTTCTCCCAAGGAGGCCCCACATTTATAGAGCTGAAGAAGCAGATGCCTGTTTTCATGCATATATTCACATCACAGTTTGCAGGAAGCCTGCCACTGCCTGGAAAGGGCCATTTGGGCAGTTTTCCTCACTTTCCAGGAATTTGTTAGTGACTTGTTTCCAACCAGATACTTTGGTGCCAGTCTTTAGAAAGTAGTTTGTATTCCACCCTCACAGGGACTTAATGCTGTTAGCAGAGAACCTCTGTCTGGACAGCACAGCTTCAGCAGCTGCAAATTAATGCATTTCAGATTCCCACTCTGTAATGGTTTAAACACCCACCCCCATGAAAAGAAGTCTGGACTCTATCCTGCATTGTGAAGGATGTATGTGTATCCTGCACTTTGGCAAGGAGTATACCGAATTATCTCACTCCAATGAATTGTTTTTATTGTGAAGTTTTGGATAAAACCTTTGAGATACTTGACTAGATGTGTGAAGGTCTTCATTGTGTTTATCTCGGACATATCAGATGGAATAGAGAAGAGGATCAGCCTCTTTGTTGATGACACAAGCATAGGTGGGACAATGAAGGCTTGCAGAGAAGAGTATAGTGAAGGATTTAGGCTGAACATGTAGGCAGAAAGGTGAGAGTTGAGGTTTTGTGCCAACAAATTCTAAGTATTGCATATAGTCCACAAGAACTTTGTTTTGTTGTGAAGTATCAGTGGGGTGTGGGAAGGTGGAGTTGTGAAACTCATGATATTGGAGCAGTAAAAGGATCTTGAAGTGTTTATCACACCTGGATCAGATCAGCAGAATCAAAGAAGGGAGGGCATTGACAGCAGCAACAGATAAAATGCTGGGCTGCATCCTTGGTGTGTGTTTGTGTGTGTGTGAGAGAGAGACAGATTGCAGAAGCAAAGAGGTAACATGTTCATGCTACAGGACCTTGAGTACTGCATCTAGTTCTGGAGGTCTTGTAACTAAGGGGGCTGCCAGAAGAAATCTACAAGAAAGCCACATGAAAGATAGTTGGATGATTTGGAAAGGAAATGACCAGAAGAGACTACAGGAGGCATGATGTTGGTGTAAAAGATCATGTCCGAGAGATGTGAGGGGTCATCCTAAACAGAAAGGGCAGAGAGGGGATGAGGGACAGACAGCAGATTGTTGATGAATAGCTGCTGTCTAGATCTCTGGATCTCCAAAAGTACTTTTTGACAGAGTGAGTTTGTAGACATGTAGAGTGGACTCTTGGAGTGGCTGATATAGATGGACCCTACAGAGACATTTAGGAGAGATGGGACAGCTTCAGAACAGTTAAGGGCGAAGGTATAGGGATTGGGGGACGTAAAATGTTTAAATGCATTTAAAAAAGGTACACAGGGATACTGTTGCCTTCTGCTATCAAGCAAATGTATTTTAACGAAATAAAGTGGTTAATGCATGTAGGGCCATCAGGACCTAGGTGGCCACAGCTTCAACGGTTTGAGTTCCATTGCGGTCAGATTCTCAGATGACTATGCAGATGCATTGAACAGGGCACTATGGATTGAGGAGGTCTGGCATCATATTGCCTGCTATATGTTGCTTCTTTCAGTGAGGTTGTGATACTGTCTGTCATTGATTGCCCATTCCAAGACTTGCTGCATTTTGTGCCCCAGCTGGATATACAAGTGGTAAAGATTAAAAAAAGAAAGTTTGTTTTTCTGCTGCTGTTGCTAAGTTTAGAATGTCTCAGTACTTCCTACAGAAGGTATAGGTAATACTGAGAGAAACCTAGCTGTCCCAGTTTAATTACGAAAAACAAAGTGTGTAGCTACAGGCTAAGAGGCGTTCTGGCTGATGATTACAACAATTTTTAATGTGATTACTTCCATGGAATTGGTGACTACAGGCAGATAGATATTCCTTCTTTCAAAAAGACTCCCAACAGTTATGCATCTCTCTTCATCACCATCTTCTGTTTCAGGAGGCTGTCTGGAAGGAATATCCCATCATCAAGGGGCATGGCTTGACATAAAGTGCATTGCAACATCTCAGGTACAAATAATAAACCCTTAGTGATGGGTGTAGCCTCTTTATCCTGTACCAAGTTATAAATATTTTGATGTAAAAAGTGTTGTTTTTGTAATTTATTTTGTTGATAAGGATGACATCCTTAAATTTTTCTTGGAGCTTTAAACTCCTGCCATGGCACAGTGAAGGAATGATCCCACTATGCCTCACTACTTAAATAGTGTCTAGGCTGCTATATCAGCATGCTAAATGCAGCAACAGTCAAGTTTTTTATTCTAGAAAGACAAGTTGACATCTGTCTTGCAGGTAGAACACCTTAAGTTGAAAATTAACATATGTGATTATGTATTAGTGAAATCTTGGTACAAGTAAATAATTTCTGTATTAAATATGTTGTTTTAATTACCTAAAATACCCATGCTCCATATCTATAGTAACTTTTATGGATGTAATCATACAGAAAAACTGAATAGATAGTTCAATTAAAAGTATTTAAAATACTGTACAATGTTTTTCAACACTACTCAAAACTTTAACATCATGATTCTAACTGGAAATGAAATTAATTGTAAAACAATCATGCATGGAAGGTGCAAAATACACTTAAGTCCTGATGGCCAAGTGATATTTTTATTGACTTAATGTAGTTTTTTTTCCCATCATTCCTTCAGCTGTTCTCCTTGGCTGTTCCCACTGTATTGCCACATTTTGACCCAAGCAGATACATCGATTCTCATTAGAGAAAAAAAAAAAAAATCAGTGCTTATTACATCACAAAAGGAAGTGAGGTCAAGGGACTTTACTCCTTATTCTCCCTCGGTCCTAGAAAAACGAGCCGTTTCTAGGTCTTGCTGCCTCAATATTTCCATTGTAGGGTAGAAGAGTTACACAGTCACTGTCCAGCTTGTCTTCCTGTTATTTATATGAAGACTAGATGTGCTGTTAGGATGTTCAGGATACTAGGATATTATTTTAACTAAGTGTAGTGTCATTACTTTTAGTAGACAACCCCTTCACTCATACTTCAAACCGCAAATCTAGTCAAGGATCTAGGTACTTGGGTTCGTGGCTCCCTCTCTTTTGACCATCATATGGCAATAGTCTTCAAGAATTTTTTTTTTTTAAACCCTGCTAATCATCAAAGGAATATCATCACGGTTAAAAGAGGCAATCACTCCGTTATACTTGGCTTTGATCAGGCCAGTTATTGAGTACAATTACCTCTTTGAGGTGTATTTCACTAAATATAGCAAAAGTTAGAAAGAAAAAGAAGCGCCTTATGTTGTGAAAGCGCTTACCTTTGTTTTATTCTTTGTCATTAAAGTGTGGATTTATTTTATTTAAGCTGTGTGTCTGCAACCATTACTACTTTATTTTTAAAAGTAAGAAAGACTCTAAACACTCTAAACCAAAAAGATCACAAAAAGATTGCAGGCTTAAAGTCCCTGAGTTCCAAAGGTAGGCTGGAAGCCCTGTCCCTTTGTTCAGTATTTTATAGACTTTTGAGGGAAGAGCTCTCTCTCACTTATTGCGCTGTAAGAGACCCAGTTGTTTTGGACTTCCTCTATCTCTGTTAAGTCCAATATGTCCACCAGTCCAGGGGCCTAAATCTTCACTGACTGATAAATAAAACACTGTAGAAGGGCAGTTTTAACGCAGTGCCTTTCAAAACCTATGAAGTAAACTTCTCCAGCATGTTAAGCAGTGTGACTCATTTTCCTATAAACAAAATCTGGGTGAATTGTTGGGCAGCCACATATTTACTTTGGAATTGGCTAGTATGGCTCTCCTGCAGAAAGGAGGTGCAGAGTGAGGGAGGGTGCTGAAAAGGTATGCATGGTCATATGACTCAATAGCTTTGGAGTATCTATAAATCTGTTAGTATTGACTTTACATTGTAGAGATCTCCACCTTGACATCAGCTTTGTTCAGTTCCTTCATTGTCATATATAGCCTCTCTTTGGCCGTAAATGTATTTACCAAGTGCATAGCAGTGGCAGTGTTTTTACCCCTCCCCCAAAAATGGATCTTTTTTTGCTTCATGTTTTACTGCTATTAGTAGCAAATTATGTAGAGATCTTAATCAGAGTCAGTGGTTACACAGTTAAGTTTGGTCTAGGAACCAAGAATTGTGGTTAACTGTCATAAATCCTATGTCACCCTAATTCAGTCCAACTTCTTTATGGGCTGCTGTTTGGGGAATGTTCCGATTAAGGCATTTTTACCACTTCATTGCCTCCAGGACATTATGGACGTAGGCAGACTTTCTCTCATGCTTTAGTCTAGTCTGTCCTATAACTTTTGGATGTCTTGGCAGCATTGCTGGACATGCTCTCCTATATCTAGCTGTGCAATTGTTTTCTTTAGTGGACTCCAACATCCTGGCAGTCTCATATAGTCCCAGAATCGGTCATACCTGGATGTTTGACTTACATGGATCCTTCTCCTCAGTTATTACAGGAGGTCCCTGCATTGGTGAACAACCTGAGTGAATCTATCATTGAGACACCAGCTGTAGATCTCCACACACTTAGTGGGGTCGCTGTTACAGTCAAGGCCTTGAATCTAGGTTTGGGGGTTCAACTTTCAAAGCTTCTCAGTACAGGGCTTGTGGTCATCTCAGGATTTTCAAGAGGCATGCAGTTGCCTTTGACATTAAGGTAGTCGTACCTTAGACAGCTTCCCTCATCTGTTTCCCCAGGATATGTTTATCACAATTTTGTACAACATGACAGCAGTGCTGTGCTATTCAACAATTGCCAGAGTGTTGTCCTGACGGTCCAAGGTTATGGTGAGCACTTCAGATAATATTCCAGTTTTGTGACTTGCTGGAAAATGTTATTAAAATAAATTCAGCAGCTTTTGTTTTGTCATTTGTTCCAAAGTGGATGCTGTGAGCTCTGATAAAAGTCTTTCGGCTTTTCCCAGTTAGGGGTCGCCATAGTGGAACTCCAGTCCGCTCATGACTGGCAGTGGAATTTAAGGGTGCCGAGTTGCCAGCCCGACGCCCAGCCTTCAAAGAAGGCACGCCCATTCATGCTTGCTCCTGCCTGCATGTCTTTAGCGCCACTTTCGACTGTGGGAGGGCATGCAGACTCCACACAGAAGGCGCTCAGCCGAGAATCGAGCGGGATGCTGTGAGCTCTGATGCTTGTATGAAATGAGTCATGACGTGTGCATGTGAATGTGTGTGTTTGTCTTTAAACTTGGGGGAAGATTACAGATTAGGTTTTTCAGAATTAACATATAAACCCTAATCTGCACATTTCAGCAGCAACCTCTGCTCATACCTGGTCAGAGATAATTATAATAAGTCAAGAGTATGCTTCGAGATCCAAAATACCCAAAAACTTTGTGTGTGTTTTGAGGCATCCTATTACTGTTCTTAAGTTGGGATGAAATAAAAATGAAACTGTTGCGGATGACTAACAATGTTTGCATTAGCAAAGGGTGGTGGATGAGATGTATGGTTTCCAGCAAAGGTAGGCACTAAAAGTATTTTTTTTTTCAAGACCAGGTATTATTTGTCTATGTCCTTCTAGTCACTGTTGCAGTGTTCTTACATATGGGTTGTATTCTGCTCCATGACCAGACATCTGGCCATCTCAGATGGCCTGTATCCAAAAGCTTAATGCCACTGCCTGTACGTGGGATGTTGCATGAAGGCACAGCCAATGTCAGTCATAAAGGGGACATCTGCATGTACAATCCTCAGAACTTTTTTGCCGCCATTCAGAAAAGTTGACTCATACATTCAGTCTGCATTTGGATTTTCTGGATTCGCTTTACAGCTTCAGATACCAGGTGACGTGAGATGCAAAACAGGGGTCAGTAAACAGAAAATTCTTTTCCCAATAGGCTAAAACCCCATTAGCAAAACTCCCACCACAGGGAGATCCCATCGCTACTCCTGATTTCTGAAGATATATACTGCTGTTAAAGGACATAAAGTTGTTACTTAATACTATTTCAAGTAAGGTTTCAACTACATAAATTACATTGTCATCCACTTTCCTTTCAAATAAAAATTCATGTATCCATTGGATACCCAACATTTGTGGTATGACTGTGTACAAATCCTTTATATCAACAGTCAGAAACCAAGAGTCAGCCTGAAACGGGATCTTACTCAATTCTTGGAGAAAACTCCAAGAGTCCTTACATATGTGGACCTCTTTGGAGATTAATGGTCTTAAAATGCTGTCAATATACTTAGCACAAGCAATGGTAATAGAACCACGCCCGTCCACTATAGGCCGAAAGGGTGGTTGTGCCAAAGACTTGTGCGTTTTTGGGATGCCGAATAACACCGGCAATCTAGATGCAACAACATTCAAATAGTGATACAAATCAAGGTCAATACAGTTCTCCAAAAATAGGTCTTCTGTCAGACCCCTTATCCTTGCATAAGCTGTATTGACCTCATTAATACTGACAATTTGGTATCTATCAGTTTCTAACAGTCGGTTCATACTTTGAACATAAACACAGTTGTTCATGAAGACCAATCCACCCCCCTTATCGGGTTTCATAACCCTAATGTTACAATTTTTCAACAATTCAAGAAACTGATTTTCCTCTCTTGTAGTGTTAAAATACCTTTTACTAGGGGGATGGTTGGCCTTAAGTGCTCTAAAATCGTATTCACACATCTTTTCAAATAGACAAAGTGTGTCGTGTAATGGGGGGTTATACACGCTGGGAACTCTAAGTGTACCTGAGAGGGAAGTACCATCACCCATCAAGATTTTTAAATTGAGTTTTCTCACGAATAATCTGAGATCAATCAATATTTTAACAAGGTCAAACGGCTTGTCAGGTACAAAAGATAACCCCTTAGAAAAAAACTCCACCATGTCAGAGTCAATATTGAAAGAAGTGTAATTATAGATTTTGAAGTCCCCTTTTGAATCTGTAAGAACCTCCAAGTCAGAAAACCGATCAATCATCTCCTGCGTTGCCCTCTCCGATTCCTGTAATTGTTCTGATTGGTCCTGTACTGACCATTCGTTTGTTTGTTTTTTCTGTTGTTGTTGCCCCTGGAAAAACCCTGCTGATGGTTAACATTATCACAGCTGTTTACTACGTCCTCCTCAAATTCATCCCTGGTATCTTTGTCAAACCGTGTGGTAGTAGTATTGGTATTAGAGTTTACAGTTTTGCTAGCATTACTAAGGAGTCTCTCACTACGACGAAGTGGAGGCAACTCTTCATTATCATGAGACTCCTGTGGTAACTCATCCTGACCGCAAGCAACATGATGTTTACCAGATGAATTTGTTCTTTCCAAGCTCATACTTTCCAATTTGTTAGACAGTAAGGGTGGTCGAGGATAAGCTTTGTGGAGACGATATTCATTAATGTCTCTACTAATTTTCTTTCTTTTATTGCTAGTAAGTTTGTTAATAGTGGCATCAATACTACTAAAGATGCGCAGAAATTCGTACTTGTACCTAAAGAACTCAGGATCACTTTTAATGGTTTGCTCCAAATTAGCCAGCTCAACCATAAGAAAATCTACTTCTTTCTGGTACTGCAAAATCATGACATCCATGTATTCAAAACCTTGCTGGTCAAACAAGGTTAACAAGTGTTTATGAAATTCTGAACCTTCGATAAGTCCCACCGGAAAACGCCACTGGCGTAAACCTTTTGGGACTAATTTTTTAAAAACACATTCTTTCAAATATGAGATTTCAAGCTGCAGTTTCCTGCACTTGAAAAGTTTAGAGTCAAAAGTATTAATAGAGTAGGATAAGTCACTTACGTTTTCCTGACCATTAAAACTGCTTTCTTCCGTAACTTCGTCTCTAAAAAAATCCGTGTGGCTAAGAAATCTGTTAATGCAAGGCTTGCCACACCATTACTAGTGGAATAATTGTTTCTTTCTTGTTCGTTGGTCAACGTTAAATTCTTGTTTATTTGCCCTGGTGGAATGTCCGTACTATCCAAACTCCGCGAAGAACCAGGTACAATAACCGGCGCGACACCGGAAGCGCTTGTAATACAAACCGGTGGTGTCCCTGGATTGTTAGAAAGAACCGGAGCTGCAAAATTAGAACAGGCACCTGACGCTGACTGCGTTACCACTTCAGTGCTCTTCGGTTTGGTAACGCTGTTAACTTGCAAAGCGTCTACCTTTTGTGTCAACTTGTCCATTCGGTCCATGACAAGTTGAAGCAGGAGAGTTAAATTCCCTTCGGCGTTCGCCTCATTTGATAAACACTCTCCTGCTGGAGAATTACAGAAACCATCCTCATTTTGAGTAAATAGTAAACCTTGGGTAGACATGCTCACACTGCTCAGGGCAAACAACACCAACAAACTATTCCAAACGTGCCGGTGATTCACAAACTAGAGAAACGAACAAAAACCAAGCAGCTGAACTCTCCCAAGGACGATTTATTCATCAACAGTAACGTAAGCGTAGTACAAAACCAAGCTTTCGGTGAGCTCAGTGTCCCACCTTCATCAGACAACTTTTACAAGCCAACCACCTTAGTTTAAATACTAAACAGTTAATTGATTAATTACATTCAATTGTATAAAAACTAATCCAATTAAAAGGGATTTGTGTATATAAACCAGTGTTTATCTATATAAATAAATTTATTTATATATATATATATATATATATGTATATACACATAACACATATGTCAATTACTGTAAAACCTCATCCTAAAAAATCATCATTTATTTAATCACTAATTGAAACATTTCATTACCTATGTTCTAATTTCAATACTAAAACCAACCTATAAAAAACATCAGTAGTGAAAAACTTAAAACAAGCATCAGTGGTAAATAACTTAAAACACATATTATGTCAGGAAAACTTTGTGTTAAGTTAAATAACCTTAAAATATAGAATATATCCTACTCTATTATTCAATAGTATTTAGTATTAGTTTAGTGTTTAGTATTTAAACTAAGGTGGTTGGCTTGTAAAAGTTGTCTGATGAAGGTGGGACACTGAGCTCACCGAAAGCTTGGTTTTGTACTACGCTTACGTTACTGTTGATGAATAAATCGTCCTTGGGAGAGTTCAGCTGCTTTGTTTTTGTTCGTTTCTCTAGTTTGTGAATCACTGGCACGTTTGGAATAGTTTGTTGGAAATGAAATTAATTGTAAAACAATCATGCATGGAAGGTGCAAAATACTCTTAAGTCCTGATGGCCAAGTGATATTTTTATTGACTTAATGTAGTTTTTTTTCCCATCATTCCTTCAACTGTTCTCCTTGGCTGTTCCCACTGTATTGCCACATTTTGACCCAAGCAGGATACATCGATTCTCATTAGAGAAGAAAAAAAAAATCAGTGCTTATTACATCACCAAAGGAAGTAAGGTCAAGGGACTTTACTCCTTATTCTCCCTCGGTCCTAGAAAAACCAGAAACACGAGCCATTTCTAGGTCTTTCTGCCTCAATATTTCCATTGTAGGGTAGAAGAGTTGTACAGTCACTGTCCAGCTTGTCTTCCTGTTATTTATATGAAGACTAGATGTGCTGTTAGGATGTTCAGGATATTATTTTAACTAAGTGTAGTATCATGTCTTTTAGTAGACGACCCCTTCACTCATCATACTTCAAACCACAAATCTAGTCAAGGATCTAGGTACTTGGGTTCGTGGCTCCCTCTCTTTTGACCATCATATGGCAATAGTCTTCAAGAAATTTTTTTTTTAAACCCTGCTAATCATCAAAGGAATATCATCACGGTTAAAAGAGGCAATCACTCCGTTATACTTGGCTTTGATCAGGCCAGTTATTGAGTACAATTACCTCTTTGAGGTGTATTTCACTAAATATAGCAAAAGTTAGAAAGAAAAAGAAGCGCCTTATGTTGTGAAAGCGCTTACCTTTGTTTTATTCTTTGTCATTAAAGTGTGGATTTATTTTATTTAAGCTGTGTGTCTGCAGCCATTACTACTTTATTTTTAAAAGTAAGAAAGACCCTAAACACTCTAAACCAAAAAGATCACAAAAAGATTGCAGGCTTAAAGTCCCTGAGTTCCAAAGGCAGGCTGGAAGCCCTGTCCCTTTGTTCAGTATTTTATAGACTTTTGAGGGAAGAGCTCTCTCTCACTTATTGCGCTGTAAGAGACCCAGTTGTTTTGGACTTCCTCTATCTCTGTTAAGTCCAATATGTCCACCAGTCCAGGGGCCTAAATCTTCACTGACTGATAAATAAAACACTGTAGAAGGGCAGTTTTAACGCAGTGCCTTCCAAAACCTATGAAGTAAACTTCTCCAGCATGTTAAGCAGTGTGACTCATTTTCCTATAAACAAAATCTGGGTGAATTGTTGGGCAGTCACATATTTACTTTGGAATTGGCTAGTGTGGCTCTCCTGCAGAAAGGAGGTGCAGAGTGAGGGAGGGTGCTGAAAATGTATGCATGGTCATATGACTCAATAGCTTTGGAGTATCTATAAATCTGTTAGTATTGACTTTACATTGTAGAGATCTCCACCTTGACATCAGCTTTGTTCAGTTCCTTCATTGTCATATATAGCCTCTCTTTGGCCGTAAATGTATTTACCAAGTGCATAGCAGTGGCAGTGTTTTTACCCCTCCCCCAAAAATGGATCTTTTTTAGCTTCATGTTTTACTGCTATTAGTAGCAAATTATGTAGAGATCTTAATCAGAGTCAGCGGTTACATAGTTAAGTTTGCTCTAGGAACCAAGAATTGTGGTTAACTGTCATAAATCCTATGTCACCCTAATTCAGTCCAACTTCTTTATGGGCTGCTGTTTGGGGAATGTTCCGATTAAGGCATTTTTACCACTTCATTGCCTCCAGGACATTATGGACGTAGGCAGACTTTCTCTCATGCTTTAGTCTAGTCTGTCCTATAACTTTTGGATATCTTGGCAGCATTGCTGGACATGCTCTCCTATATCTAGCTGTGCAATTGTTTTCTTTAGTGGACTCCGACATCCTGGCAGTCTCATATAGTCCCAGAATCGGTCATACCTGGATGTTTGACTTACATGGATCCTTCTCCTCAGTTATTACAGGAGGTCCCTGCATTGGTGAACAACCTGAGTGAATCTATCATTGAGACACCAGCTGTAGATCTCCACACACTTAGTGGTCACTGTTACAGTCAAGGCCTTGAATCTAGGTTTGGGGGTTCAACTTTCAAAGCTTCTCAGTACAGGGCTTGTGGTCATCTCAGGATTTTCAAGAGGCATGCAGTTGCCTTTGACATTAAGGTAGTCGTACCTTAGACAGCTTCCCTCATCTGTTTCCCCAGGATATGTTTATCACAATTTTGTACAACATGACAGCAGTGCTGTGCTATTCAACAATTGCCAGAGTGTTGTCCTGACGGTCCAAGGTTATGGTGAGCACTTCAGATAATATTCCAGTTTTGTGACTTGCTGGAAAATGTTATTAAAATAAATTCAGCAGCTTTTGTTTTGTCATTTGTTCCAAAGTGGATGCTGTGAGCTCTGATAAAAGTCTTTCGGCTTTTCCCAGTTAGGGGTCGCCATAGTGGAACTCCAGTCCGCTCATGACTGGCAGTGGAATTTAAGGGTGCCGAGTTGCCAGCCCGACGCCCAGCCTTCAAAGAAGGCACGCCCATTCATGCTTGCTCCTGCCTGCATGTCTTTAGCGTCACTCGACTGTGGGGAGGGCATGCAGACTCCACACAGAAGGCGCTCCAGCCGAGAATCGAACGGGATGCTGTGAGCTCTGATGCTTGTATGAAATGAGTCATGACGTGTGCATGTGAATGTGTGTGTTTGTCTTTAAACTTGGGGGAAGATTACAGATTAGGTTTTTCAGAATTAACATATAAACCCTAATCTGCACATTTCAGCAGCAACCTCTGCTCATACCTGGTCAGAGATAATTATAATAAGTCAAGGGTATGCTTCGAGATCCAAAATACCCAAAAACTTTGTGTGCGTTTTGAGGCATCCTATTACTGTTCTTAAGTTGGGATGAAATAAAAATGAAACTGTTGCAGCTGACTAACAATGTTTGCATTAGCAAAGGGTGGTGGATGAGATGTATGGTTTCCAGCAAAGGTAGGCACTAAAAGTATTTTTTTTTTCAAGACCAGGTATTATTTGTCTATGTCCTTCTAGTCACTGTTGCAGTATTCTTTACATATGGGTTGTATTCTGCTCCATGACCAGACATCTGGCCATCTCAGATGGCCTGTATCCAAAAGCTTAATGCCACTGCCTGTACGTGGGATGTCGCACAAAGGCACAGAGAATGTCAGCCATAAAAGGGACATCTGCATGTACAATCCTCAGAACATTTTCGCCGCCATTCGGAAAGGTTGACTCATACATTCAGTCTGCATTTGGATTTTCTGGATTCGCTTTACAGCTTCAGATAAGTACCCCATAGGCAATTTAATTTGTTGCTACTGCATTGTTGTTGTTGTTGTTGTTGTTAATGTTGTCTAGAAAGGGCAAGTGTAGGTGTGGAAGGCAAATTCCACATAAGGATACTCACGAGCTTTGCTTGTTTTGCTTAGGGCCTACTCACGACCATCGGTCCTTTTCTGTCAGGCCTTTGTACAGAAGACTTTATGCAGTTGTTTGTTGGCTTTAATCTCTATTTAGAAAACCAGATTGTTAAATGTTTGGCTAGGGACACAGTGGAGAGTTCCGCGAGTTCTACTGAGCTGTCCGTGAAGAGGAAGGTCAGCAAAGCCAGGCCCAAATTATCTTTGGCTGCACCTTTTGTCTCCGACATATCCTTAGAGGTTGAGGGTAACCCAGTGGTGCAGTCGGAGATGCAGTCTGTATCTTTGGCGGATACCACATTGGAAGCCATCAGAAGTGGGGATCTGAGCATGTCCGTGGCCATGCAGACATCAGGTATGGACAACTTGGGGGAGCCATGGCTTGTTATTTCAGAGGACTCTAAAACCATTTCTGCTTTCCTGCCTAAAGAAGTCCCGGGCATAAGGCCTATGTCTGCCTTTTCTCCACCACAAGAAAAGCATGTTAAAAAGAATCAGAAGACGAGGCATTCCACTGTCCCTTCCTCCTCTTCGTTGGATTGAGTTGTCTTTTCCCAGGGTTTTGTTAATGCTCTGATCTTGAGACCTCCAACCTGAGCTTCACTCATTTCAAGGCCTGCCTTTTCCTGTTCTCCTGTTCTGCCATCTGCTTCCCAGGACTCTCCTACTGTGCAGTCAGTGTCTTACCCAGTAGAGGATTCTGACTCTGGGGGGGAGGGGGTCTTCTTCAGATGAAGACTCTTTAGCATACCCCACGCAAATCCCTTCCACTTTGGAATATGCTTCTCCAAAGGAAGAGTCTAATGAGGAGGATTCCCCCATGGAAGAAGTTTCCTTTTGGGATTTCATCAATAAAATCAGGGAATTCTTTAAGTGGAATTCTTCCCAAATCTCAGAGGAGCAAAAAATATATGATCATCTTCAGATGGAGGCACCTGCTCCTTCAGCAGTACCTCCAGTCCTTCCAGCTTTGTTAGCTGCCTTTGCATCTACTTCTAAGACCCCAGACTCTCAAGCTCCTGCTCCAAAAAGACATGACTGTTTGTTTTATAAGGTCCCTGAAGATTGCAAGTTTATTTTTAAATGCTCTTCAGCTGATCCAGCTGTGGTATCCATTACTTCTGACAAACCCTCTTGTGTTGCTCCTTCAACTAAGTTGCTCCCTTCTGACAAAGAAAATAAGATTTTGGAAAGGTTGGGAAAGAAGGTTTATACTTCATCTTGGCTATCAGAGCCCTTAATTACCAGGGTCTCTGTATGCTCTAGCCTTGCTTTCTCAGGCTTGTCAGACCCTGTCCCAGTTACCTGACTCAGAGGCCAAGTCATTGTCTCTCTCTGTTTTGGCTGCATCCTCCCAGATAACTAGGCATTCAATCAAATGCAGCTATGATGCTTCCTCCTGAGCGGCAACTTCTGCTTCTGTTCTCGAGGCATTCCAGGCTACATCTCCAGGGTCTCCCTGATGATATCTAGGCCAAATTACGTGATGCTCCCTTGGATAATTCTGCCCTTTTTGGCAAAGCAGTTGCAGAACTTTTTAAGACTCTCAAGGAAAAACATAAGGAGCTCCAGGATTTGAAGTACTTGCTGGTCTCCCTAGTTAAATTTCATAGGGACTTCCCTGCCAAGACTCCTTTTTTTCAGGAAACCTGCTTGTTTGTCCTCGTCTAAACCTTCTGAAACTAGGCCACTTAAGTCTTCAAGGAGGCCCCTCAGTCTAAGGCTGTTGCTTCTCTTCCTTCTCCCCAGCAGCCTTTTCAGCCCATACAAGGCTCTCTCTCTGACTCTGTTTCATCTTCCAAGTCATACTCCGCTATCTCTTTACCGTTCTCTGTCCCTTTCAGCCTGGAAGAAAGTCACTAAGGATTCCTGGGTGATTTCAATTGTACAAAACAGGTACTTTATGACTTGGAAGACTCTTCACCCCTTTCAGGGTATTCCTCAGTCACCCACCAATCAACTGCACCTGTTTCCTCAGTTACTTGCTCAACTTTCCAACCAAGACACAATTTGGTCTGTCCCTCCAGGCCAGCAGTGAAGGGGGTTTTACTCCTGGAAGTTTCTGGTTCCAAAGACTATCCTTGGAGAACCATTCTAGACCTCTCGACTTTGAATACCTTCCTGGTGGTGCCTTCTTTTGGAATGCTATCTCTGCAATCTCTTGTTCTTCCCCTTGTACCACCTCAGGCTTTCTTAGCATCTCTGGATCTCAAGGATGCCTATCTGCATATCTCTATTTACCCTCAGTTCAGGAAATTCTTGCGTTTCTTGGTGGGTTCTTTGCACTTTATTTTCTGCCTTGCCTTGCCTTTTGGTCTTTCCACTGCTTCAAGATTTTTCACAAAGTGTCTAGCCCCAACCATTGTCTTTTTGAGATCGAAAGGCCTTCAAGGTTACCCTTACTTGGATGATCTGCTCTTTCTGGCCAGCAGTCCAGACCTTCTACTTCAACACCCGGACATAGCTATTCCCTTTCTGCAGGGCTTATTATTCACAATACAGTTCAAGAAATCAAGTCTGACCCCAAGCCAGGATCTCATTTTTCTGGGCTACAGGTTCAGGACAGATTTGATGATGGTGCTTCTACCTTCAGCAAAAGATTCTGAGTCATAGCATTCATATACTCTCTAATGCCCCTTTCCTCTATCACGACCAGGGAGTTTGAGACTGCTGGGATTCATGGCCTCTACAATCCCCATGTTGTCCTTTGCCAAACTACACATGAGGAAGTTCCAGTGGTTTTTGAAGACAGTTTGGTCCTAGCATACGCATCCCTTGGAGGTTTTGATTCATCTTCTCCCTTGCTTGAAAATAGAGCTGGGGTTGGTGGATGCAGCATCTCAGTCAGAATCCTGACTTACCACTCCAGATACCTCAGCCAACCAAGCAGCTTTTCACAAATGCCTCCGATTTAGGCTGGGGGCAACCTTTGCTGCCAGAATGTTACAGGGTCTTTGGTCCCCCCTCAAAAAAAAAGGGAGCACATCAACATCAGAGAAATGAGGGCGCTAATTTTATCCTCGCAGACGTTTCATCCAGTGTTTCTACTAGGATTCCTCAGGATTCTTAGACAGTACTATGGTCCTTTGGTACATAAATAAGCAGGGGGCAGAAAATATTATCTTCTTTGTCAGTTAACCATCAAAGCATGGCAATTGGCTATTCAGTGTCACTGCATGCAGTGTACCTTCACTCTGCTCAGAAGTTGGTGGCAGACGCATTAAGCAGATCCATGACACAATCCCATGAGTGGATGCTTCACAGGGATATGTTCCTGGATCTAGTATACTGGTGGGGTGCTCCAGAAGTGGATCTCTTTGCCTCCCCTCTGAACAGACAACTTCCTTTTTTTTTTGTGCCAGGGTCCCTCACCCTCAGGCTTGGAAGGTGGACGCTCTACCCTTGTCATGGAAGGGGATGTTCCTCTATGCATTTCCCGCCTTCCCTTTAATTCAAAAAGTCCTGTTGAAAATTCTACAGGACAAATGAAAAATCTTGCTAGTGACCTCCTTTTGGCCAAGACAGCACTGGTTCCCTATTCTTATGCAATTAATCAAGGGCCATCACTACAAGTTGCCTCACCGACTAGACCTACTCACTCAGGACAAGGGATCTCTGATTCATCCACAACTGTCAGCTCTACAATTGACTTTGCGGGTGATCAACTTTCGATTCCTTTCAGGCACTTGTTTTCTAAGGATGTGCTTTGGGTTTTTCAGGAGCCCAAGAAACCCAATACTTGGAAATAAATAAATCTTACATTTCCAAGTGGAAAAGATTTTCTGTCTGGTGCCAAAAAAGAACCCCTTCTTGGCGGATATTCCTTAGTGCTTTCGTACATGTGTGAGTTGCTTAACAATGGTCTTTCTTATACATCAGTCAAGGTCCACTGTTCAGCCTTGTCTGCTTGCTTGCCTTTAACTCCCTCCTTAGCTTCCAGGCTAGAGGTTAAGCTTTTCCTGAAAGGTATCCTACACATGAAACCTCCTAAGAAACCAGTTCCTCACCCTTGGGATCTCAACTATGTGTTAGAGAAGCTTACTTAGGGCCCCTTTGAGCCAACAGGCTTTGCTTCTCTAAAGTTTTGCACTTGGAAAACAGTAATTCTGGTAGTTTTAACCTCTGCTAGAAGGGTCTCTGAGATTCAGGCATTAATGGCTTCATCCCCTTTTTTGCTTTTTCACAAGGATAGAGTATCTTTGAGAACTAATCCTTCCTTTATGTCAAAAGTGGTCAGTGGGCTGTCTCTGAATCAGTCTATCCAGTTGCCTACTTCTTCCCTTCTCCTCAATCAACTACTGAGAGGATTCTGCATTCTTTGGATGTACATAGACTGCTCAGATTCTACTTAGACAAAACTTAGTCTATTAGGAAATCTGATCAACTTTTTGTGTCCTTTTATCTCAGAGTGCTGGGTTTACCTGTTTCCATGCAAACTATTTCTTCTTGACTCTTTAAGGCCATTGTGTTTTGCTATGATTTTCATGGAAAATCCTTATCCTCTTCTGTTAAGCCCCATTCCACCAGATCAGTTGCATCTTCAGGGGCGTACTTCAAAGGACTGGACGCTCGATCCATTTTTGGAAGCTGCTGCCTGGTCTTCTGTCCTTACCTTTACAAAAGCATTACTAATTGGATAATATATCCAGATCCAGGGCAGGATTTGCTAGGGCAGTACTGAATGGATTTGTGGAAAATGTTTCTGCTTAGTCATCCTTTCTTCCTTCCCCCTCCCTTGGTTCCCTCTCAGCTTTTGCACTCTCCCATATGTAAAGAATACTGCAACGTTGAATAGAAGGACATAGAATAATTGTGTAAAATCTTACTATAACCATAGATGTTCTTCTCTTCTCTTCTATGCTGCAGTGTTTTATCCCACCCATCTTCTCCCTACATCTTGCACTTCACCAGGAATTTTTATTTATTTATTTTTTTACTCCCTTCGGGATTTTTTTTTCTTCATAGGGTTACCTTATTCTGAGGATTGTATATGCGGACGTCCCTTTTATGGCTGATGTTCTCTGTGCCTTCATACGACATCCCATGTATAGGCAGCGGCATTAAGTTTTTGTATACAGACTGGACGTCAGGTCGTGGAGCGGAATACAAATCATATGTAAAGAATACTGCGAGAGAAGGACATCTATGGTTATGGTTGCATTTTGCACAACTATTCTTTTTTATGATTTTTTTATGGTTTCATTTTGAAATCTCCTAATACACATGTTCACTATCCATAGACACACATTGAGAGCTTTAGGGTTCAAGAGATTATTTTTGCTTTCCTTTTACTGTTTGTTTGGAGTTTGCACATTCTCTTTGTGTTTGTATGAGTTTCTTCCACGTACTCTGGTCTTTTCCCTGAGACTTGCTGTTTTTTTGTTTCTTTATTGTTATGAATTTGTTTCTATGTTTGTTTCATGGAACCTCCTTCTTGTTGCTGTTTTAACAATATAGGGCCTTGAATATAGTAGATTTTACCCATTTAACACAGAAGTTACAAATACATTTGAAGTTTTTAAAGTTCCATTTCTTAGAATACATTTTGAATAGTGCTTAGTATTAAAGGAACAGTTTTGTTGGATTGTGCCAACTTTGTTTTCCAAATACCTTTATTGAATTATCACTTGTAACAAACGTAAATTTACATTCATATAAAACTAGTCAAACTATATTAACAAAACAAACATTATACTTCACATATTTAAGCAATAACCCACGCCTAGGTGTGGGTAATGCTGGATTTTCCCACGGTTGGTGCGGTTTGGTCACAAGAGCGAAGCCCGAGTGACCAAACAAAGACAACCGTGGGTAAATCCAGCATTACCCACACCCAGAAGTAGTTTATTGCTATTATACAATGACATTAATTAAGAAAAAAATACTTTTCTTAAATAATGTCATTATATAACGGTGCTGTGCTGTCCTTCCGCCGCTGGACAGCTCCGCTTTGCCATTGCTGGATGTACTGCACATGCGTTTGGAACTTGCGTTCCCACGCATACCCAGTACATCAGTGCTCAGGAAAGTAAGCAACAGAGAAAAGAAGATCTCCGTTGCTATGCTTTTTTTTTTTTTTAAAACCCTTAAAATTAAAGAATATATCAACGGAAAAAAGTCCGGGCGACCGGACCTTTTTCCGTTGTATATTCTCAACGGGCACACTTGTTGGGCTGGCCAATCAGCATGCTCGTTTTATGGTGTTACCGGCCAGTCATTGTATAAATTGCTATATATCATATAACCTAAGCAATATTGCATAAGTTATTCAATTCCTGCCTTTTTAAACAAAAACATCTTTATTACCATCACTCACTACATAGGCAGTCATACATTTATATAAATGAAAACAGTCTACATGGACACAATCCTAGTTGCAAGCATTTTATATCACAAACCATTCTGACACACTCCTAGTTGTAAACATTATACATCACTTATAATCTACCTAGTCTTTCTCACTCAGACATTACATAGCTCATTTAAGCCCTGCCATCTCTTAGAACTCATTCCTCCCTTGTATGTGTTGTTCTCACAATTCCCATTTTTTTCCAGTGTAGTTTGCTCCTACTTTTTTCTAAAGATCTCAATTCCAGTTGTTTTAACTCTGATTGTGTCAGTGTGTGTGTGTGTGTGTGTGTGTGTGTGTGTGTGTGTGTGTGTGTGTGTTTTATTGTAAAGTTTTCAAAATGATTTGACTGTGATGGTGGCATAGAGAAATGAAGCCCTGACTATGGGCCAGGTGACTAGAGGTCGATTAGTAGTTTGGTTACTTGGCGCAAGCAGGGAGGTTGGGTGTGCCCCTTCTGGGTGAGAGGAGTGTGTACAATTGGGCACATGATTGCAGTTGCTCCCTGGTTGAGGCTGGGGACACCATAGCGGTGTTGTCCATAGGGTGGCAGGGAATTGACTCAGCCACACATGGAAATATAGGTGATATGCTAACCAGGTAGGCCCACTGGACACACAGTCCCTTTTCATGTTCCACAGACATTCCTTTTTTCTGACCATTATGTATGGACTAGACTTAAAATGGGCTTTCAGGGCAGTTAGCCTAGTATTCACCTGTGAACCTGTGCTACAATGTCCATTGCAGTTCCTCCTCTGGGGTGGTATTGGTCATGCGCAGGGAGAGAGAAAGAGAGATTAGGCCTTAAAAGAAAATGCTGCTTACCATAAGTATTGCTCTATCCCAGGAAGTCTCTACCTCCTCACTGGCCCTGAATATCGGTTGTAGCTAGTCTGAGGATGGCTAAGTGGGGGGTTAGTAGACTCTATGAAACGTAGGCCATGTTAGCTGTGGGAGCAAAAAAATGTTTTCAAAGTAATTCTATATTGTGGTCACCATTGTTGATATAAATGGTGCAGATTTCATTTGATGTAGCCTGTTACCCCCTAAATGGTGGCAGCATTTTAAAGACCTGTTGTTAAATGAGAAGCCACCCTTAACTTATTAAAATATCATTCCTTTTGGAATGTCACAGAAGTGCTTTAGCTGTTACAGTATTCAGACTGAAGCTTGTCAGGGCCCATTTTGTCATGGAAAACCTGTAACCTTTGACAAGAACAGTGAAACTCGCAACAAGTGTCATGCTACCGCCATAACAAAGTGCACTTTTTTTTTAAGTTGTTAGACAGGTCTGGCTGCATTGGCTTAAATGAAGTAGAGCAGAGTTCTGCCCTCAGGCCAAAGGGTTTGGCTGCGAACCTGACGTGTGCATGTGCAGCTGCCACAGATGTAGCCTGCTTTTTCATTAAATGGACCTTATGCTTGACTTGGCTTTGTGTTTATTTCCATAACGTAAATCTTACAACCTGTCATTATACACACATCTATCAGGTGTGCCAGCTTAATGTTTTCAGATCATGAGTTCATGTGAAATGTAGAGATTATAAACAAATTACTTTGACTACTTGCAGAGTGGTGTGCAGTGTTTGTTTATTTATGATGTGTTTTCTCATCTCTTCATGTCACGATTGATTCTGTGGCCCTAAGAACATAACCAGTGACATTTGTTTAGTGGTGTGTTTTTTTTTTGAAACGACTAAAGGTTGAACATTTTTTTTTAATAATCTGTCCCTCCATTGCCTAGTGGCGGAGTCTGGCTGATCAGTGTACAAGATAAGGATGCAGTAGTACAGTACCTTCTAACCCTCTTGTTATTTCTGTTGCCTACAGGAGAGTATCGCACTGCCTGGGTTATTTCTGGAATGAGCTCCCTGCTGCTGTTGCTCCGCAGGTTTTCCCTGTAAGTCAGTGTATTCAGCAGCAGTTATGTATTACTGTATGCTGTCTGACATCTTTGTAATTCCTCATTGTGATATGCTTGTTGTGATGTTTGCTTTTCATATGCCTCTAGCAGATCTTAAAATCTTCTAAAATATTGCTTTGCTGCTTAGGCTGCAGCATATGTGGCCTGACATCTGTTTTTAGACAAGTCCCAGGTGCTTGTGTACTGCTGAGTGTTTTTGTTGCTTGCACCTTGTGCCACCTTTGTTAACATGGTAATGCAGTCATTTCTGGATCAGCATTTTGTCATTTTTGGCTTTGCATTAGGTCTGTAGTGTACTGTAAGCTATGGCACTTAACTGGCTGGTGGCATAGAGAGTTAAGACTGTGAACTGTAGCTCCTGTGGCACAGTGCTTGATTGCGTTAGCCTATACTTTGCCTACCATGTGAACTTGAATAAATCAATTAAAAAGACATTGCTTCCAGGTCACCCCTGAAAAGGGGATGTATATACAGTGGGCCTGCCTGGTTAACAAATGGCTATTATTTTTATTAAATGCATCATAAAGTGGGTGCCATTTTGTTGTGCTGAGTTTCCCTTGGATGAAAATTGATCTAAACTTGGAGCCTATAGGTAGAAAGGCCCTTACTATAGGTTAGGTGACCTGGGAACAATTTGTGGCTTGGGCACGTGACTACAAAGGCGGAGAGGATGCTGCTTCAATAAATGTGATTCAGCTGAATGGCAGAAGTGTGTTAGAACTCAGAGGAGCTGATCTGGGAAGCACTCAGACATGGTCTTCCAAGCTGGTGATGGTAACCCTTGTCAATGTGCTTGTTGAGAGCACACATTAATAGTATAACAGACCGAGTAGAGGTGAAAATATCTTGGATTTGGTATAAACTAACATGAGTAACCACTGCAGCATCCCTGCAGTGTCATCCTCCCTGGTAAGATTTGACCACAGAGCGGTCATTTTTGAGGTCACAACCCCCCCCCCCCCCAGCTAGGGTCAAACAAAAAATGGTCTCCAGAGCTGATTACAACCTCCTGAAGGAAGGTATAAACAGCTTTGCAGCCCCCTCCCCCTCCATAAGAAGTGTCACAGATGTCCAACCTACACCAAAGTACTATGCAAGCATTTATATAGCTGCATGGAATCAGGAATACCAGACAGGACAACATCATTGTCCCCAAGGAAGAGTAAACCTGTCTGGTGGACATCTGCAATAATTAAACTCTTTAGAAAAAAAATGCTGTCCAGGACCAAGAAAGAGCAGGTGCCTAATTGGAAGCAGTCTCTCCTTAGCTTGAACAAGCAAATAAGAGCACTAGTGAAATCTTCCAAAGCAAACTTGAAGTTCAGACTGGCCATATCTACTAAAGAGAATCATAAGACCTTCTTCATATATGTCTGCAATCTCAAAGGAAGCACTCAGATTTGCTCAGAACTGGTGGTCAAGGACACCACATACACAAATGCCATAGATACAGCCAACCTGCTGGCAGACAGGTTAATTGAAAACTTCACCCCTCTGCCCCCCCGCCCCCCATCAGTAAATCAGGACATCCCCAGCACCTGACCCCCTCCTCTTATCTCTAGGGAACAAGTCATCACTGCCCTTTCAAAGACAAAAAAATACAGCCTCCATGGGACCTGATAACATTTCAGGCCGCATCCTACATGAGGACAGCCACTGTCATCCCTTTGCGCAAAGGTGGAGTGTCCACCGATCCAGGAAATTATAGAACCATCAGCCTAACTAGCCTGATCTTTAAGGCCATTGTTCACAGGGTCATAGATAATACTAAGCTAACTGCCCTTGTGGGCCATTTTAATCCTAGCCAATTACCCATGTAAGAATCAAACCCTGCACCTTGAATCTGTAAGGTAAACACCTTAACCATCATGCCAACCTCCCACCATGGACTTTATTAACAAGGACATTGGCAATCTCCAAGCACTCGATCCCACACAGTTTGGTCTCATCAAGGAGAGGTCATGCCTGTTAAATTTGGTTGACGACTTTGAGAAGGCAACAAAGCCATGGACAATGGGCAGACAGTGCACACTGCCTACCTTGATCTGGCCAAAGCCTTCAATACTATTCCTCACTCGGGTATAATAGATAAACTCTGTCAACTAGGCATCAATCCATATGTTACCAGATGGGTTGCAAACTGGCTGACTGATAGAACCCACCTACTCAAAATAAGGGAAGCCACCTCAAGCAGCAGACCCATAACAAGTAGTGTACTCCAGGGATTGGTCTTGGGGCCTCTGTTGTTTGGGCTATACTTTTTCTGAGGTGCAGGCCAAAATTGGTGGGTTATGGCTGACCAAGATTGCTGATGACTGCAATCTGGGCACTGTCATCAATTTCTGTAGTGATGTGGACATCCTCCAAGAGGGTCTCACCCAAACAAATGACTGGTTCCAGAAACATTGCTTCAAATTGAATGCCAAAAAATGCATAATCATCACCCCCTTTGGGAAGAGTGACGTCCCCACAAATTATCACATTAATAAGGTCCTAAGCACGCAATCAAGTCATGAGGGACTTGGGCACCCAGGTTGATATCAAACTGACTTTTGACCACCATATTGCCTCTGTTGTACAAAAAGCTTTCTACATGGCCCACCTCATTAGTAAGGGCATCTCATCCAGGGACAACACAGAGAAGCGTCTGAATTTGATGGCTGGTTATGAGTGATTTTGTGTTATCAGTGTGAGTTTCAACTGTGAATGAAGATAATAATTCTAATAGCTTGCTTGATTCCATCTTTAGTTTAGAGAAAAGAAAAATGATGACTTTGTACAGTTTTCCACTTGATGATGCATATTTAAGTAAATATATCAAATTAGAAAAAGTTCATATGGATTTATGGTACTTAAGATTCCCGAATGGAACAGAATTTGGTTCTACCTTTTATCACAATTTGGATAAGTTATTTAACAAACAAGGTCTTGAATTACTTGAGTTAATGAGTAAACACGATGGTGATTTAATCACTGGTCTTTTGAGTGAAGTCAAGGCGCATAATAATAAAATCAAGTAGAACCTTTTGTTTAATATGTGGATGTAAAGATAAGTATTTTAGGGTTTTAGATAGGGTAGACCAGTTTTGTTTTAAGGTTAAAAGTAGGAAAAACAAAAAACTAGCAAAGAATGGCAATCAATATTAATTGTCTACTGCATATCCCCTTAGAAACAACAACAAAGGGGGAGAAATTTGGACCCCATTCACTGTAGGTTTATTGCTTATATGGATGTATGTTCAGCCAATACAGGCAGTGTTAATCAACAGGATGATTTGTTTGTTGATGACAGTGGTTGTGAATCCCATCCCTTATTGGGCGACCCTTTAGAGTTCCTTTTGGCCCCGCAGATTGGAGAGGCTAGAGAGTTACCCAAGCAGGGTAGAAGGGAAATATCCTCTTTTGCACCTAAACAACGGACCGACAGTAAGAAAACAAGACAGAGAGGGCAGCCCAAAAGGGGAAGGAGAGAGGAAAAGTGAGAGGAATGACACATTTTAAACACATTATATATGATAAATTCTCCAATTTTGGAGGATTCTAATGGAATTCTGTTGACTAGAAATGTCCTTAAAATTTTTAATTAAAGTTGTTTAATGATTACTGATGAACACTTCTCCTTTTTTGAAAGGGGATTTTACATTATTTTTAACAGATTATCTTACTGAATTCAAATTGTTCATTCAAAAGTTAAAATTGGCAATACAATATCACTGTTGATGCAGATGCATCTTTTAGACCATGTCATTTTTGTAAAACAAACCCTTTGGTTCAAGTTTTTGCTTCTGCTTATGAAAATTACTTGTGACTTTTACAGTTCTTATGTTTCCAAGAGTAATTTATCAATGTTTTATAATCTTACTAGGAATGAGTATAAATTATTGCAAAGTTTGAGAAAAGATAACACTTAAGGGGTCATGAAGCCCAACAAAGGTAGCAGAATTGTGTTGTATGACTCAACTGACTATGTGAGTGATATGTTTATTCTGTTACACATCCTGATACGTATATTACACTGTCTAAAGGCCTACAGCAGATGCCCTATGCCGACTGTCTAAAAAAAACTCCAGGTATACTCTGTGGCATATTGTCTACTCAGAGGCGATCTCTGCTTAACATACAAGGCCATGTCAAAGCCTGAGCTGTTGGACACGCTCCACTTAAAGAAATCCCAATCCCTCAGAGCCACACCCTCCAGGGATCTAAACCTTGTCATCACAATGAACAAAACATGCTGGAGGGATAGGTTCCTGACCAAAAGACTCC
Organism: Protopterus annectens; assembly: GCF_019279795.1. Taxonomy (NCBI): domain Eukaryota; kingdom Metazoa; phylum Chordata; order Ceratodontiformes; family Protopteridae; genus Protopterus; species Protopterus annectens. The sequence continues at coordinate 392,211,686 of NC_056736.1, forward strand.
CCATACTCTGGAATAGACTGGCCATACATGTCAAGCAGAGCGCCTCCTTGGCCCTCTTCAAAAGGAACCTTGACGATTGGATGGGAGATGGGAAATTCATCCCGGGGATCACATCAATCACTCTGCTAGACAGGGGTCCAGGGAGGTAAATATTTTGGAAAGAAATATCCAGGGAATTGTTATGGCTAGGCTTGTATAGGCACCAGGGTTGATAGTCTTGTACCAACCTATGAACCTATATAAAGGAGATTAATTTAATAACATATAGAAATATTGGATTTCTTTTTAGAAGATGGCTTACTACAGTTCTCAATTACATCAGCATTGTTTCAGTTTCTAAAGAATACTTCACCTACTATTCCGACCATTTCTGGGATTCCCAGAATGTGTAAGAATGTACAAAGGTAACCATTTATGCCCATTGTAGCAGCCAAGGGGTTGAAAACTTAATCATCTGCAGTTGTATTTGATAGACTCCTTAAGCCTCTGTTTTCTCAGAAGACCCATATATTTAGGGATTCCTGGGACATCTTAGGAAGACTGAAACCAGAACCTTTTGGCAGTGACTTCAAATTTTTAACTATTGATGTGGTTGACTTATTCTCCAGTACACCATAAGACATAGGTCTGGTCTATTTTCATGACGCTGTTTTGATTTGGATTTTGTATCAGTAAATTACATCAAAATAATGGTAGATTTCATGGAGATTGATTAATTTAGACACCACTACATTTTTTTGAGGGGGACTTGTACAAGCAGATAAGGGGTGTTGCAATGGTAACAGCTTGTGCCCCTTCGTTTGCAAACTTGGTAATGCTATCATGGAAAAAAAATGTTTTAGTCTCAGTTTTATAAATATGGTAAGTTACATTTGCGTTTTGTGGATGACATTCATTCTGGGGGAAGAGAGTGAAACAGATGTTGATCGTTTTGTGAATTATATTGAAAATATGACAAGTTTTTTGAGATTTATTTATCAATTCAGTTCACAAGAAATCAGTTACCTTGGTACTATAGAAACTACACAGGAAGATTTATTTTTAAATCCTAAAACTCGTGTGTGTATATGAAAGATTTATTCTCATCTTATCTTGTATGAACATTTATATTGCTAGTTTTTTTTTAATCTTTATTGAGTAATTTTGGAAGTTCAGCCTTTTTGAATGAAAACTAATTTGCTATTCAGATATTTTTGATTTTCCTTTATGGTTGATTTTGTACTTGATCACATGGGGTTAGTCCAGTGGATTTAAAATTACTGTTGTTGGATCCATTTTTAGTTCCGATGAAGTCTGTTTCTTTTGGTAGATAAAGGCAATTTGCTCAACTCACAGTCTGTTAATGATTGCTACTGTTTCTATGTGAATAGAAATTTTGTAAAATTTACATTGTGTTCGTTGCTATTTAGCAAGTGATATTCCTGGAGGCCCATATATCTGTTCACATTCTTGGTGAGTTTTGAGGTAAAGAAGTTAGTGTTGATGGTAAAAAAATAAAATGGAGAGGAAAATGTGTTATGAAAAAGAAAATCAGATGGGTGTGAAGATGGCTGAAGCCAGTCATAGCCAGGGTATTAATTCTATGAAGCTTTTTAGTGCTGTTGCTGTTGTGTTTAGTAAAACTTAATGCACACTGTATTGTGTGAAGTGAATTGTTTTATGCATATGTGTGTACATATGAATAAACCAATAAAGGAGACTTGCTGGATTTTCCTGTTCATCAAGGACACAACTGCTCCTTCCCTCACAATTGATATTACTTTTTGTTCAGTCAGTTATGTCACCTTTTTGCCAGCTCATTGTAGTTTGTTTCCTACTTTAGCATTGACATTTGGGGTCTTATAGTCGCTTTGTTAAATAAGCATGTGCTAGTCTGTTTTTTAGCTAGTGTGTTCTAGTTTTTATTTTATTTATTTATTTATTTTTTTTAGCTAGAGTGTTCTAGACTTAGTCTTGAAGCAAACCTTCTTGTCTTTTTTTTCATGCCATTTCTTTTTCCCCTTACCACATAAATGTTGTTACCTCTGTATTTTCTCACTAACTTTACATGCCGATAGTCCGTCTCACTCATTGCTTTGTTTTAATTTTCCTCTTTGAACACTTTCTCTAAATTGTAAAACAACAGTATTGCAGCAGTTTTACCATTGCCTTGTGTAGTGGGAGGATGACCTCAAATGTCCTTGAATTTACACTATGTGGTAACATTCCAGGCTTTTTTCTCCATTTTCTGCTACTTTTTTGCACTGTGGCATATGGTTAGTTGTGAGTCTAATAAAAAGAATACCCTGGCTATTGGTCATCTTCAAATCTTAGTGCCGTCCAAAACAGTCCTATTTAAGAACACATCTCTTTCTGGGTATTTTTACTAGCAGCCTGCATTATATCAATCTTTTTTGGACTTAAGCATTTGTTGCAACTTTTCTGACCATTCATTCTGAACCTTGATCTGCTCCTCTGACCACCAGTCACTCAGATGTGCTGTCTTTGAAGTCCATGTTACAAGTGACATTTGTATTGAAGATATTGATTAGGGCTTAACCAAGACATTTTTGACAGGACCCCTCTCTGACATTCATCCTTTTTTCACACACTTTGAGATGTCCCTTCTCCCACTTAGTCATGGAAGGCTAAGCCCTTTTATTTGATGATTACGTGATAGACAACACACTTCTCTAAAAGGAATATTTTTATCTGCTTATCAAAGTACAGGGTTTACTGGCTTGTAATTTTCAGGTTCTATTCTAACTCGCATTTGTTGAATGACACCAACAGGTTTTCTAAGTGTCCTTTAGTATTTTGCACGGCCTCTCAAGGGACAGGTCTGTACAGTTTTACTAGTGATCTCATCAGTACCTCCTGTACACTCTGCATAACAGAATAAGCGACAGCTCATCTTCTCCCTGGAATGTATCCCCCTCTCCATTTTCCCAGTGCTACAAGTACTCCGCAAAACAGCTGTTTACATTGTTTTCCCTACCTCAGCTGCCCTTAATACAAACTTGCATCATTCACAGCCTGCCCTCGGTAAAGTCAGAAACTAAGCAATGGGTTAGTAGCTCTTGGCATTCTTGGATATCCTTTTATACGTTCCTGATGGGCTTCAGCATTGTGATGTCAGTTTTTTTTCCCTAACTTGCAAAACATTTGCTTAAGCCCT